>NW_028176297.1:45000-97500 GCF_949987555.1 Borostomias antarcticus
TCCCTCGGTGGATTCACTCCCCCGGGGATTCGGCGCTGGGCTCTTCCCTCTTCGCTCGCCGCTACTGGGGGAATCCTTGTTAGTTTCTTTTCCTCCGCTTACTGATATGCTTAAGTTCAGCGGGTCGTCTCGTCTGATCTGAGGTCGAACAAACGGGGGTAAGAGTACGGCTCGCCCCCGGGGTGAAGGGGGACGAGGCTCGTGGGCTCGGGGAGGTCGACGGTACGGCCGGGAGCCGGGGGGACGGGCGTCCTTCCCCTCTCCCCCACGCGCGCGGGCAGCGGGCGGACCGCAGAGGTCCGCGGGCAGCCGCGACGGGGACAGAGGAGTTAGGGGTGAACCCGCCCCGCTCGGACCCGAGCCGCTCGTCTCTGCACTTAAGGGGACGAAGGACCTTCCGGGGAGGAGGTCCCGCGACGCCCCAGCCGCGGGAAGGGTCCCCGTTGGGAGGGGACCGTTTCCCGATTGATGGGTAGAACCGACGCTCAGACAGGCGTGGCCCCGGGATCGACCCGGGGCCGCAATGTGCGTTCGAAGGGTCGATGATCAGTTTTGTGTCCTGCAATTCACATCACTTCTCGCAGCTAGCTGCGTTCTTCATCGACGCACGAGCCGAGTGATCCACCGCTAAGAGTCGTACGTTTGTTTTTCTTGGAAAGGTGACACGCTCCTCCGAGGAGGGGCGCGCCCCGAGTAGGACAGATGTAATACGGCCGCCGCCGGCCGAACGTGTTTCACCGAGCGGAGGCGGGGAGGGAGAGGGCCCCGGGGGACCCCCTCTCGACTCTCCGGCCCCCCGAGGACAGAGACGGGGAGGGAGGGAGCCCCGGAGGACCCCCTCTCGACTCTCCGCCCCGTGGGAGTACGTGAGACCCGAGCGGCCGACCGACCGACGGTCTCCCCGTTAATGATCCTTCTGCAGGTTCCCCTACAGAAACCTTGTTACGACTTTTACTTCCTCTAGGTAGCCCGGTTCGATCGTCTTTTCGAAGCGTCGGCGGGCCCGCCTTGCGACGGGCCTCGCCGGCCCCGATCCGGGGACCTCACCGAGCCATCCATCGGTAGTAGCGACGGGCGGTGTGTACAAAGGGCAGGGACTTAATCAACGCGGGCTAGTGACCCGCACTTACTGGGAATTCCTCGTTTACGGGGGCAATGTCAGCCCCCGATCCCAATCACGAGCGGGGTGGAGCGGGTTACCCGAGCCTCTCGAGCGTAGGGTAGGCACGCGCTGGCCCGCTCAGTGTAGCGCGCGTGCGGCCCCGGACATCTAAGGGCATCACAGACCTGTTATTGCTCCATCTCGCGCGGCTTGATCTTCCGCTTGTCCCTCTAAGAAGCTGGGTCCGACCCGCGCCGGAGCCGGAAGCTATTTAGCAAGCCGGAGTCTCGTTCGTTATCGGAATTAACCAGACAAATCGCTCCACCAACTACGAACGGCCATGCACCACCACCCACGGAATCGAGAAAGAGCCGTCAATCTGTCAATCCTGTCCGTGTCCGGGCCGGGTGAGGTTCCCCGTGTTGAGTCGAATTAAGCCGCAGGCTCCACTCCTGGTGGTGCCCTTCCGTCAATTCCTTTAAGTTTCAGCTTTGCAACCATACTCCCCCCGGAACCTAAAGACTTTGGTTTCCCGGAGGCTGCCCGGCGGGTCGTAGGTGTGGACGCCGCCGGATCGCCAGTCGGCATGGTTTACGGTCGGAACTACGACGGTATCTGATCGTCTTCGAACCTCCGACTTTCGTTCTTGATTAATGAAAACATTCTTGGCAAATGCCTTCGCTTTCGCCCGTCCTGCGCCGGTCCAAGAATTTCACCTCTAGCGGCGCAGTACGAATGCCCCCGGCCGTCCCTCTTAATCATGCACCCCGGGAAGGTCGCCTGGATTTCCCACGCGCGTGCGACCCCGGGGCCCTGTTCCATCGTGCTTGGCTCTGGTATTCAAGGGCCGTTTTTGTCGACGCCTGCTTTGAGCACTCTATTTTATTCAAAGTAAACGCTCCGGGGGTCCCGCGGGACACCCAGCTTAAGGGCGTCGGGGGGGCCCTCGAGAGAGGGGCTCGGAGCGGCCGTCCCGAGTCAACGGGTGGGGTCGCGGGGGTAGCAAGCGGGACATCCGGCCGCGCCGCCGGCGCACCGCCCGGCGCGCCCCGCCAGGGAACAGAGTCCCCCGGGGGGCGGCCGAGGGCCGCCGCGCGCCTTCCGGGCGCCCGCCGCCCGCCGCCCGCTCCTCCGTCCGGCACGCCCGTCGCCGATATCCAACTACGAGCTTTTTAACTGCAGCAACATTAATATACGCTATCGGAGCTGGAATTACCGCGGCTGCTGGCACCAGACTTGCCCTCCGATGGATCCTCGCAAAGGGGTTTGTGTTTGTACTCATTCCGATCACGACGCCTCCACAGAGGCCCGTATCGTTATTTTTCGTCACTACCTCCCCGAGTCGGGAGTGGGTAATTTGCGCGCCTGCTGCCTTCCTTGGATGTGGTAGCCGTTTCTCAGGCTCCCTCTCCGGAATCGAACCCCGATTCCCCGTAACCCGTCGTCACCGTGGAAGTCCCAGAAACTGCCATCGAAAGTTGATAGGGCAGACATTCGAATGAGACGTCGCCGCCGCGGAGGGCCAGCGATCGGCCAGAGGTTATCCAGAGTCACCAGTGCGGGTCCCGGCGTGGGGACGGGGAGGTCGCCCTCCGCCGCCCGCCGCGCGCCGGGCCGTGGGGAGCGGTGCTGATAAATGCGCGCCTCCCCGCCAGCGGATGGGGGTCGGCGCTCGGTCGCATGTATTAGCTCTAGAATTACCACAGTTATCCAAGTAACAGGGGAGCGATCAAAGGAACCATAACTGATTTAATGAGCCATTCGCAGTTTCACTGTACAGGCCGTGCGTACTTAGACTTGCATGGCTTAATCTTTGAGACAAGCATATGTTACTGGCAGGATCAACCAGGTAGCCCCGAGGGCGGGCGAAGGAGGGCGGACCCCCGACGCCCGGAGGAGAGCGCGCTGTCGGCAGGGCCCCGCCGCGGAGGGGGGCGCCTCGCCGGCAGTCGTGCGGTAAAAGAGGAGGAACCGGGAGCGACCGGGAGGTTGTGAGAAACGGTGCTTTCGGCGACGGGCGGGAGGGAGAGGCGCAGGGGGGCCCGCCGAGGCCACCTGCGCGCTCACCCGCCACGCCGCCGTGTAGGACGACCGGGTGAGACGGGGCGACTCGGCCTCGCCGTGAGGAGGGCGGCTGCGGCACCGGCGGCAGGGGGAACGCTCCCCCTGTCGCGCGGACCGGCCCGGAGGCGCTCCGGCGGTCGAGAGGAACCGGCCGGGGGAGATAAGACCCCCCCGACGGCCCTCCCTAGGCCGGAGACGTTTGCCTTTCGGACCGTGGGAGACAGTGAGTGTGTGTGGGTGCGTGCGTAACGGGGACCGCTCCCCGGGCTCCGTGCGTAAAGAGGGACCGCTCCCTCGGCTCCGTGCGTCAGAGGGACCGCTCCCTCGGCTAACTAGTAATGGGGACCGCTCCCCGGGCTCCGTGCGTAAAGAGGGACCGCTCCCTCGGCTAACTAGTAATGGGGACCGCTCCCCGGGCTCCGTGCGTAAAGAGGGACCGCTCCCTCGGCTCCGTGCGTCAGAGGGACCGCTCCCTCGGCTAACTAGTGAGAGGGGACCGCTCCCCCGGCCGCCAAGTAAGAGGGGACCGCTCCCCCGCCGAGCGATCCGTCGTTCGGGTGCCCGGGGACCGCTGCCCCGCCGAGCGATCCGAGAGCCAGGGGCGTTACGCTGCCGCCGAGCTCCGGGCATAAGTCGACCGTCTTTGGAGTCCTGCCGCGCGCGCTCTCACTCCGCGCCTCCTCCCTTCCCGAGAGCGGGGAGGGGGACGGGGCGGCGGTGCGCCCGGAGCCCCGAGGGGCCGGGATCCCGCCTCAGCCGGCGTGCGCCGGCCTTCGCCTTGGGGTTTGGAGAAGCCCTTTGACTCGCGCGCGCGTCAGACTCTTCTCGGTCCGTGTTAAGAGGGACCGCTCCCCCGCCGTGTTAAGAGGGACCGCTCCCCCGCCGTGATCCGTCGTCCGGGCCGGGGGACCGCTCCCCCTCTCCCGCAGACCGAGAGCCAGGGGGGGTCCCCCGCTCCGGGTCGAGAACCGGGACCCCGGGGCCGAGCGTCTCCCCGGGCCGCACGCCTACCCGGGCCGCGCGCAGACATCCGACAGACGGGCAGAGAGAACAGTCCCCTTACACTGGACGTTCCCTCCTCCGCCGTCGGAAGCCGCGCGCGTCCGGCATGGCGCACCGCCGCGGGCAGACCCACCGACCGCCGGGGCTCGCCGGCCCCCGACCGTCTCCGCTCCTTCGTTCGGTCCCCAGAGGGACCGCTCCCCAGGGAAACTGTTGAAAATGTCTTCGCTCCTAATGAGACCCGGGCGGGTCTTATCCGGCCTCCCCGGCTCCGTTCCCGAGCCGGCGCACCATCTCGGGGTGAGGACAAGGCCCCTCGGCCTCCTCCTCCGTCCCCCCATTGGAACCCAGTCATTGGGACTCTGCCCAATTTACAACCCGCCGATACGTGTTCGAAATAGTACAGACCGACTCCCAGATTTACCCGGAGCCCAAAAAAATCCCGGGGAGCCTCTCCCCGGGATTCCCGGGTGAGCTCCCGGGGAGCAGATTCTCCCCCGCCTATGGGGATTAAAGCGATGCTTTATTTTCGGTGGTGCGGTTCCTCCCATACGCCGTTCTGTGGGGTCCCTCTCCCTCTGACTTGTAAAATTTCTCGGCCGGCCGAGGCTGGACTTTGCCATTTTTCCGGCCGAGTTTGGACTTTGCCAAAAAATCACTACTGAGGATAATTCTCACACGTCAGGGCCTTTACCCGCATTTTGGGGCCGGGGCTCCGGGGGGATCACACAGTGGCCCTACCCCGCACAGGGGACCAGGGCTGGGGGGGAGATAGAGAGGGGCCCTGCCCCTCTCAGGGGACCAGGGCTCCGGGGGACGACACAGGGGCCCTGCCCCTCTCAGGGCCCCAGGGCTCCGGGGGACGACACAGGGGCCCTACCCCTCTCAGGGGACCAGGGCTCCGGGGGTCGACGGAGGGGCCCTACCCCGCACAGGGGACCAGGGCTGGGGGGGATAGAGAGGGGCCCTGCCCCTCTCAGGGGACCAGGGCTCCGGGGGACGACACAGGGGCCCTACCCCTCTCAGGGGACCAGGGCTCCGGGGGTCGACGGAGGGGCCCTACCCCGCACAGGGGACCAGGGCTGGGGGGGGATAGAGAGGGGCCCTGCCCCTCTCAGGGGACCAGGGATCCGGGGGTCGACGGAGGGGCCCTACCCCTCTCAGGGCCCCACCTTTCCGGGCACCGGACCTCCGGGACAGCCCGGTAACCTCGCGCACCGTTCGAACCCGTGTACCCACCCTTAAGCACCCTCCCCTCGGGCACTAGACTTCCAGGGCCTCGGCCTCCAGAACTATGTGGCCCTGGTAATCAGTGGGACTTAGTGGGCCCTGGCTCTCCAAACGGAACCATGCGTACCTGGTAATGCCCAGGACTTTGCGAAAAAGAAGGTTGTCGGGGACGGTCCGCTGCGGACCGCTCCGACTGACCGAGACTGCCCTCCTGCTGACCGCGGACCGCTCTCTCTTCCGGCCCCGCGGTCCTGGTCATGTTCCGGCCCCACGCTCCGGGTCGAGAGCCGGGCCCCGGGGCCGAGGGCCTCCCCGGGCCGCACGCCTACCCGGGCCGCGCACAGTCAGCCGACGCCGGGGCAGAGGGAACAGTCCACTTACACTGGACGTTCCCTCCTCCGCCGTCGGAAGCTGCGCGCGTCCGGCATGGCGCACCGCCGCGGGCAGACACACCGACCGCCGGGGCTCGCCGGCCCCCGACCGTCTCCGCTCCTTCGTTCGGCCCCCAGAGGGACCGCTCCCCCGGCCGCCAAGTAAGAGGGGACCGCTCCCCCGCCGAGTGATCCATCGTTCGGGCCCGGGGACCGCTCCCCGGGCTCCGTGCGTAAAGAGGGACCGCTCCCTCGGCTCCGTGCGTCAGAGGGACCGCTCCCTCGGCTAACTAGTGAGAGGGGACCGCTCCCCCGCCGAGTGATCCATCGTTCGGGCCCGGGGACCGCTCCCCGGGCTCCGTGCGTAAAGAGGGACCGCTCCCTCGGCTCCGTGCGTCAGAGGGACCGCTCCCTCGGCTAACTAGTGAGAGGGGACCGCTCCCCCGCCGAGTGATCCATCGTTCGGGCCCGGGGACCGCTCCCCCTCTCCCGCAGACCGAGAGCCAGGGGGGGTCCCCCGCTCCGGGTCGAGAACCGGGACCCCGGGGCCGAGGGCCTCCCCGGGCCGCACGCCTACCCGGGCCGCGCACAGTCAGCCGACGCCGGGGCAGAGGGAACAGTCCACTTACACTGGACGTTCCCTCCTCCGCCGTCGGAAGCTGCGCGCGTCCGGCATGGCGCACCGCCGCGGGCAGACACACCGACCGCCGGGGCTCGCCGGCCCCCGACCGTCTCCGCTCCTTCGTTCGGCCCCCAGAGGGACCGCTCCCCCGGCCGCCAAGTAAGAGGGGACCGCTCCCCCGCCGAGTGATCCATCGTTCGGGCCCGGGGACCGCTCCCCGGGCTCCGTGCGTAAAGAGGGACCGCTCCCTCGGCTAACTAGTGAGAGGGGACCGCTCCCCCGCCGAGTGATCCATCGTTCGGGCCCGGGGACCGCTCCCCGGGCTCCGTGCGTAAAGAGGGACCACTCCCTTGGCTAACTAGTGAGAGGGGACCGCTCCCCCGCCGAGTGATCCATCGTTCGGGCCCGGGGACCGCTCCCCGGGCTCCGTGCGTAAAGAGGGACCGCTCCCTCGGCTAACTAGTGAGAGGGGACCGCTCCCCCGCCGAGTGATCCATCGTTCGGGCCCGGGGACCGCTCCCCGGGCTCCGTGCGTAAAGAGGGACCGCTCCCTTGGCTAACTAGTGAGAGGGGACCGCTCCCCCGCCGAGTGATCCATCGTTCGGGCCCGGGGACCGCTCCCCGGGCTCCGTGCGTAAAGAGGGACCGCTCCCTCGGCTAACTAGTGAGAGGGGACCGCTCCCCCGCCGAGTGATCCATCGTTCGGGCCCGGGGACCGCTCCCCGGGCTCCGTGCGTAAAGAGGGACCGCTCCCTCGGCTAACTAGTGAGAGGGGACCGCTCCCCCGCCGAGTGATCCATCGTTCGGGCCCGGGGACCGCTCCCCCTCTCCCGCAGACCGAGAGCCAGGGGGGGTCCCCCGCTCCGGGTCGAGAACCGGGCCCCGGGGCCGAGCGTCTCCCCGGGCCGCACGCCTACCCGGGCCGCGCGCAGACATCCGACAGACGGGCAGAGAGAACAGTCCCCTTACACTGGACGTTCCCTCCTCCGCCGTCGGAAGCCGCGCGCGTCCGGCATGGCGCACCGCCGCGGGCAGACCCACCGACCGTCTCCGCTCCTTCGTTCGGCCCCCAGAGGGACCGCTCGCCGGCACCCGACCGTCTCCGCTCCTTCGTTCGGTCCCCAGAGGGACCGCTCCCCAGGCAAACTGTTGAAAATGTCTTCGCTCCTAATGAGACCCGGGCGGGTCTTATCCGGCCTCCCCGGCTCCGTTCCCGAGCCGGCGCACCATCTCGGGGTTGAGGACAAGGCCCCTCGGCCTCCTCTTCCGTCCCCCCATTGGAACCCAGTCATTGGGACTCTGCCATATTTACAACCCGCCGATACGTGTTCGAAATAGTACAGACCGACTCTCAGATTTACCCGGAGCCGGAAAAAATCCCGGGGAGCCTCTCCCCGGGATTCCCGGGTGAGCTCCCGGGGAGCAGATTCTCCCCCGCCTATGGGGATTAAAGCGGTGCTTTATTTTCAGTGGGGTTGTTTCACCAATATGCCCTTTTGTGGGGTCCCTCTCCCTCTGACTTGTAAAATTTATCGGACGGCCGAGGCTGGACTTTGCCATTTTTCCGGCCGTGTTTGGAATTTCCCAAAAAATGACTAGTGAGGATTATTCTCACACGTCTTTATCCTGCTCTCACCTGCTCTCACCTCCGGAGGACGACACAGGGGCCCTACCCCTCTCAGGGGACCAGGGCTCCGGGGGACGACACAGGGGCCCTACCCCTCTCAGGGGACCAGGGCTCCGGGGGACGACACAGGGGCCCTACCCCTCTCAGGGGACCAGGGCTCCGGGGGACGACACAGGGGCCCTACCCCTCTCAGGGGACCAGGGCTCCGGGGGACGACACAGGGGCCCTACCCCTCTCAGGGCCCCAGGGCTCCGGGGGACGACACAGGGGCCCTACCCCTCTCAGGGCCCCAGGGCTCCGGGGGACGACACAGGGGCCCTACCCCTCTCAGGGCCCCAGGGCTCCGGGGGACGACACAGGGGCCCTGCCCCTCTCAGGGGACCAGGGCTCCGGGGGACGACACAGGGGCCCTGCCCCTCTCAGGGGACCAGGGCTCCGGGGGACGACACAGGGGCCCTGCCCCTCTCAGGGGACCAGGGCTCCGGGGGACGACACAGGGGCCCTACCCCTCTCAGGGCCCCAGGGCTCCGGGGGACGACACAGGGGCCCTGCCCCTCTCAGGGGACCAGGGCTCCGGGGGACGACACAGGGGCCCTGCCCCTCTCAGGGGACCAGGGCTCCGGGGGACGACACAGGGGCCCTGCCCCTCTCAGGGGACCAGGGCTCCGGGGGACGACACAGGGGCCCTACCCCTCTCAGGGCCCCAGGGCTCCGGGGGACGACACAGGGGCCCTGCCCCTCTCAGGGGACCAGGGCTCCGGGGGACGACACAGGGGCCCTACCCCTCTCAGGGCCCCAGGGCTCCGGGGGATTGATTATGATTATTGAGTATGTGTTGTAAGGTTGATTGATTCACACATACTCTGCTGTTCACATTTCGCCATTGAATGGCCATTTATTTGAACTTTCACGGTGCCAGCAATCGTTCCATCAGTCCCCGTGCTTTCACATGCCGCTCGACCGAGCCGAGGCGGACATAGTACGATTCTTGGGCGTTCAGACTGTGGCACATGTGCTGGGCAACCAATGTGCGGTCACCGGCCTCGAGTTTCTCCCAGCTTAAAGTAGCTAAAACGTGTCGCAATTTGTGTAATGTCATCCCAGGGTAGCCCATGGCCTGGAAGACTCTGTTGACGCTGACGGAGAGATTCACCGCCGGCTGTCCGCTACTGCTGAAGAAGAGGGTCGATGGGCCTTTCCTGGAGACAATGAGAGAGCAGAATATTAGTTTTAGACTCGATCAGCCTTGTTTACCTGCTCAGGGACAGACACATGGTTTATTCCCCTTGTCCCTGGTTCATTCCACTGGCTCACCTGTATCCGGGGAGCCGCTTTGCCGCGGTTCGATACCGGGCCAGCCATTGATATTCTTCTGCCTTACAACAGAGGACTGCTTCCCCGTGTAAATGTGCCGTCTTGTGTTCGGCCACTCCGACCAGGAATAGACCGTCTCGCTGGGTTGCTCGATCGATGTCATCCCCTTTGAGATTGATCCAGGTTCCTGGGGGAAGAACAAGCATATAATATGGTCCGATTAGATCAATGGGTCGGACGATAAATGAACCGTTCCCCGGTCGATAAAACTTACCCCTCCGGCAACCATTAAGAGCCGTGAGATAGATGACGATACTCGCCGCCAATCGGTTCGATTTTCGGTGGCAAGGATCTAATTCCAGGCCATCGAAGAGGTCCGGTATGGTTCTCCGGATCGCACCGAGGAGTTCTGTTAATTGGGCCGCCGTTAAGAGCGTCTCTTGGACTGATTTGTATACCTTTTCCCGGTGCTGTCTCACACACCGGCGCTGGTCGCGTAGTATCTTTGCAAATTTCAAGCGTAACCTCCGTAGCACGCTGGGGCCACAAGCAAGGGGCTTGTATTCAGACAGGTGCCGGAGGAAGGCAGAGATATCTAGGCAATAATTGTTCACCGTTGTCGGTGCAATCGGGCGGGCTTTTAGTTCCCTTAACCACCTATCTGTCATCCGATGGTTCTTTAGACCAGACATCCGTTCATCAACATCACCGGATGGACCATGTAAGGTCTTGAGGAACTCTATTACCCGCCGGAGGCTAGAGTGGGTATTTTGACGACGCTTTTCCGAGGGAAACGCACCTAATAAGTGCCGGCAATATGCCTCTAATACCCCGCTAGCTACCTCAGACAAAGCCGGATCTTTTAGACTCAACGGCAGCTCCATCCGTTCGTCATCTGTCTGGCTCTCGCTAGTGGCCCCTCGCTCTGACCAGCTGTCGGCTCCAGGCCCCGGTTCAATAGGCCCGTCTCGCCCTCCGTCCGACCCCAACGGCGATGTGCTACTGTCGGTCGATCGAACCGCCTGGCCGCAGGGCAATGTAGCCAGCTCCGCTAGCATTTCAAGGCCGCTTGTGCCCGGTTCTGCTTCGGGCCTTTCAAGGCCGCTTGTGCCCGGTTCTGCTTCGGGCGTTTCAAGGCCGCTTGTGCCCGGTTCTGCTTCGGGCGTTTCAAGGCCGCTTGTGCCCGGTTCTGCTTCGGGCGTTTCAAGGCCGCTTGTGCCCGGTTCTGCTTCGGGCGTTTCAAGGCCGCTTGTGCCCGGTTCTGCTTCGGGCCTTTCAAGGCCGCTTGTGCCCGGTTCTGCTTCGGGCGTTTCAAGGCCGCTTGTGCCCGGTTCTGCTTCGGGCGTTTCAAGTCCGCTGGTGCCCGGTTCTGCCTCGGGCGACTTGCCCCGCGATTTACTCCCCGCATCGAGCTCCGGTCCGGTCCCCAGATCGAGCTCTGGTCCGGTCCCCGCATTGAGCTCCGGTTCCTCCCCTAAGTCGAGCACCTGCGCCGGCATGCTCTTTCGCCCGGACTCCGCTGTGAAGTCGATATACGCCGGAGTTCCAGGCAGTATTTTGTGCGCGGACCGCAAGTGTTTGTCTAGCCGGCGAATACCTTTTCCGCCACAAATCTTACAAACTTTCTCCGGGCGCTTGTAATCGTGTTTCGGCTTTCCCCACCGTGGCATTTCTGCTGCCGAAAACCTTCAAAATGGTGCGTGCTTGCCCGTGTCGTGCCCGCACATGTTTCCGGGTTAGAGCCACGCCCATTCGAGCTCTAACCCTAACCCGTGGAGGGAGGGTCCTGGGAGCCTACCAGACATCCTAACACTTTCTATAAGCTTACAGAGTGGCAGCTGAGGATTAGGAAACCCATAGTCTTCCTAGGAGATTCCAACCTGGCGCGTATCCCAGCTTTTAGAGACCCGCATATACAGGTAGAGGCCTACCCGGGCGCTACATACCATCACCTGCAAGCCCTGCTGAAACGAGTAGATCCGCACCCCCTAGTGGAGACAGTAGTCATTGCCGCAGGTTTAAACAACTGTCTGGGTCCTCAAAGTTCCAAAACTACCTGGAAACAGCTGCAGCAGGTTCTAAAGATAGCTCACGTAGTCTTCCCTAATGCTGAGATATGTGTCCCTGTCATCAACTTCTCTGACCGCCTTGAGAAACACAAGCAGGCCCTTCTCGCAACCTTGAACGATACCATCGTGAGGAAGTGTCACTCTCTCCATGAGATCAGTCCTCTTGAGTTCCGAACAGAGCCCCGCGATCCAGTCCATTGGACCGCGGAGACGGCGGCGGCCATCTTTAAAAATTGGTTGAGTCAGACAATCAGTGAGGAGTAGACGAGCTTACACATGCACCTCCCCACGCATCCAATATAGGCTGCTCCAAACCATGGATCCCCAGGGCCTAAATGAAATATTCTAAAAACCTTCTCTGGCGCCATCTAGTGACCGTTTTTAATCATTGCGTATTTGCACATTCATTTCTGATTGTGGTCTGGAGAAGATGTAGCCTTTGTTCTCCCATGCTGTACTGTGATATCATTGTTGTATGTGGATGTATATGTGATTTTAATGACACTTTACGCCTCGACATCCCCCACTGAGCCTTTGAAAGGACTTTGAGTGCTCTTAAGCATACCCTCCCATGGACTTTGAACCAGTTTCTGGACTATTGTCGCCTATGGTGAAGAAGGGGAGATAATATGGAGTCAGTGTGGAGTGTACCCCAACTTTAAGCACTTAACCCTCCCTCCTCAAGCACTTAATTACTCTGCATGCTGTGTGAACCACCTTGACATTGTATTATCATGATTTTGGTCTTACAGTATGACTGTAACATTATTTTGCATTTTGTGTGTATGATGTATTACTTACCTCCTGATTACTCCTCTTCCAAGTCCAGGCGCCTCCTCCAGCGGGTCCGGTGGTATGCCTGTGGGAAAATGAAAAACAACAACTGTTACCTTATGTTAGCCATGTTATGGTTTAGCATAAGTGGAAAGCACTTACCTTAGGGTTTAGCCTTTTTGAAACCTCCCTGGTCACTGGCCCCCTCTGTGTAGATACCTGCAATGGGATAATGTCGAGGCCCCTCTTTATAGCACTTACATTTTACTGCTGCGCTTCTCCATTCTTTTATACCTGGGGAGTTTAAAGATTAGGGCGCGTTCCTAAATTGCCCAAGCCTATGCGCCCCTTTAGAATAAATAACCCCCTACACTAAACAACAAATTAAAAATCTGGGCGTCTGAGATGAGGTCCCCCTCTGTGAGTGACAACAGCACTTATATTTATTTATTTATTCCTATTTTGTGTGGTGTGCAGTGCTACTTTTACCTGTGTGACTTCAAGCACTTTAAAGCTATTTTGATAGCTCTTTTGCACTCATTAAAATGATTTTATTATCTTTCAGTGTGGGGACTCTCCATCCGGCCCAGGTTTTTTCATAATGGGCCTCCTGCCCTCACCCCCCTTGGGTCAATTTGGACGCGCTGTCTCTCTCTCCTCCCCTCTTCATGGTCACTAGTGTGTTGCCCACCTCCAGACCTGGGTTCTTGGCCTCCAGCCTACTCCACTACCCCCTCCCCCACCCTGAATCCTTACCCTAAGGTCTCCCACTCCGTCATCTAAACCTAATCACTCCTCCCTCCCTACCTAACCCTAAACCCTACCCCCCCTAGTCTTCCCTCCCTATGTGCACTAACTTTAAATCGCCTGTCCCTCCCTCCTAGGCCCCTTAGCACATTTTTATTACCTCTTGAGGGAACTCTAAGCTCCACGAAGCCCCTGGGGACAACATAAGCCACTTACCACTCTGGCGTCCTCTGGTGGCCTCCTCTGGAACCCTGGGTGGGGTATGGGTTGTTTTGTCTTTGTCCTTGTCCTTGGGGTACTGTTTTTGTCTTGGGTGGTGTATGTTTATCTCAATTTTTATTCTAGACTAGGTTCACCAGTTCAGTGGCGTGCAGCCCGTGCACACCTCAGCACTCTGTGCTTGAGCCTTATCTCCTAACCTAACCCAGCCAGCGCCTAGTCATTGAGGTGAACCTTTTCTATCAAGAATACTCTCTTTATAAGCATAGTTAAATGACATTGGTGTTTTTTTTTGTGAAGTCTCCTTAGACTAATATGAACTTTCTGCCCAGTAGGGGTCACCTGTGTGTTTGTTTTGGGAGATGACATCATCATGGGGGTCAAAGTTTAATTGTTTACCTGAGGGAGTGACCACGCCTTTTTGACTCCCATATAGGAACTCACCCTGCCATTGTCGCCCTATGCTTCCTCTGATGAAGACCTCTACGGTCGAAACGTTAGGAAGTTTTTCTTGTGTTACATTTTAAATTGTTTTTAATGTACTTGATACCTCGATTTACATGGATAATATAAGGGACCAGGCTTGCTGCCAAAGGGCTTTTTAAACCAACTACAGAAAGGGATCCACTCACCTCTTCAGCTCCTCGCCCGTTTCACCTGGAAATGGTCATCTGGGTGGACGCGTGAGTAACCTGTGAAGAACAAAACCAACTGTTTAAAGAGTGTGCACACTGAAGCCTTGTTTTTAAAGACCTTTAGCAGCTATTACAGGGAACACCATTCTCCCTGAGGAGAAGCTAACCTCCTATGGACAGCCTGTGAGTCACCTTAACCCTTTGAGTCCTTCTCTAGGTTCAAGATGTTATATGTTTTTATCCACTTCCCCTAACCATCCTCCTTTTGTGTTCTTTTCCAATTTCTGTTTAAAATGGTGGTTAGCTTTCCTTGCCTCATGGCTTGTTAGCATTAGCCGTGATTAGCGCTAGCGTTAGCCTGTTAGTCTTATGGTGCATGTTTTTAATGGATGTTTCTCTGCCTCTGTACACTCAGGCTACGTATTTCTCCTAGCCTCTTAGAGCTCTCATTATGTCGAACCGTAGACCGGATCGTGGAAAGCATTACTCTCGCTCAGCCCCTGGTGAGTCACACCTTAGGAACCAGCTTCCTGCTAGACCTCATGGGTCAGCGCCCCCAGTGGAGGCCCCCGTTAATGTGGTTCTCACCAGACAATATTTTAAGCTTCTCCAAGCTATACATCATGCGGAGATCCTAGAGCTAGCTGCTAGACAGGGCCAAGCCCCCGTTGGGATGCAGAGACAGGTAGCTAAACTAGCTACCTTCATTAAACCCTCCTCTCCCAACCCTGAGACACTAGCTAAAGTGAGAGATAACACCAGCGCTTGGCTGAGCAACAACCTGGCCATCCTGGGCGTTCATTACGACAGGGTCATAGCTGAGCTGCTCGCAGATCTGGTGGGCCTCGATGAAGGGGCGCTGGCCCGGGCGGCTATCTGGGCGAGAAACCGTTATAGGAGAAAGTACACAGAGAGCTCCATAAACACTCTCCGCGACATGCTCAACAGGTTGGGGAACCAACAACCACCCCCGCGATATCCAGGTTGCCTGACCGCTGAGGATTTCCCATCCCTTCCTCTGGCCAGACCTGACTGCTTAGACGCAGCGCACATACCGTCCTTGTTGGCGTGGAAAGCATCAGCACCGTCTTTAGTGGCGTGGGAAGCACAGGCCCAGCGGCCCCCTCCGAGGCCCCGGCCCCTCCTTCCCTCCCCTCAGTCAGCGAGGCAGTCCAGCAGCCCCCCTACAGGTAACATCCAGCTCCTTCTTGGGGGAGATACCCCATGTTTGGTAAACAGGTTTAGGGAGGTTCAGTCCCCCACCACATCCTGTAGGGTAGTTCAGGCTGCCCCTGGCTCAGCACCCGAGGGGGGAGAGCAACAGGCCCCTACACCGTCGACTAGTGGGCCCCGGGGGGTTCCATCCTCCCATTCTCCAGCGTGGTCCCTAGTCCCCAGGCTCTCGCGGCCGGCTCGCCGTCCTGTTAGCGCCTCTGCAGATACCATCAAGCGTAGTCCCGGGAGAGACACCCCTCGTATGAGCAACAGGTTGGAAGTCCAGACCCCACCCACACTCTGCAGTTCAGCGCAGGCGGCCCCCGCTGGAGTCCAGGACTCCAGCGGGGTCCTGGCCCCTCCATCGCCAGTTAGCCGGCCGCGGGAGGCCTCTCTCTCCCCTCGGGCAGGGCCCCCCCTTCCCTTTACCCCTCCACCTCCTGGTTTGGGAGAGACTACAGGCAACATCATGCACAGGTTTAGGGAGGTCCAGTCCCCCACCAAGACTTGTAGTTCCACCCCACAACCAGAACAGCAGCGCCCCCTGGGTGCGGTAGAGCCCGCCGATCCCCGCCGCCCATCCAGACTCCGTCTACGCAGCCGTGTTAGGCACTCTCCAGCTGCCCCCCCCTTACCATCTGGGCCAGAGGGCCGTGATGTCCACCTTCCCTCCCCCTCTGTTGGGCCCCTATTACATCTAGGGCCAGCTAGACCCCCAGGTCCCGCCCCAACTAGAGCGATAGTGGAGGAGTATCCGTCACAGGCACCTGATCTCCTCTCCCAGGGGGAGCCCTCTGTAGGGTTGCAGTCTCCATCGCCATCTCCATCCTCAGCACAGGACAGCCCCAGGGCCCTTAGCGGGTTCTCGCCGTTACCATCCTCTCCAGACCCACGGGGCCCCGTCCGGCCATTCCAGCTAGGGGTGTCTCCTGGGGGGAGGGTGAACGGGGCGGAGGCGGGGGGCGGGGGGGACCTAGGTCGGGGGTTAATAACATCTACCAGGACAAATTATAGCAACGTGGTAATACCATCTGACGATAACATCTGTGTCCTCTCCCAACTTTCTCCAACAGAGCCCGGGGATGCTGGTGCCTTGGCCGTGAGAGCTCAAAAAATCTGTCAGGGACAAAACGTGATGAAAGGGAGCGCTCTGTGTGATAACAAAAGACGCTTGAGTCAGTCCCTACCTGAGTCCCTTCATATACGTCACGTCAAGCCATCTGTCCCGGCTGAGCTCTCGCGGTCTGTGGGCCCAGCGTCCCCTGTGACTCGGGCTTCTGGGAGATTGTCAAACAGGAGCCTGGCCGAGGCCGTACCCCCGACCCCCTGGCCCCCCTCCCTCCCCCCTGGGGACAACACCACCCCTCGGGGCGGGGTCCCTTGCTCGGGTTCTGCGCCAGCTAGACAGATAGGGCCGGTCGCCGCGGAGGGAGGGTCCTGGGAGCCTACCAGACATCCTAACACTTTCTATAAGCTTACAGAGTGGCAGCTGAGGATTAGGAAACCCATAGTCTTCCTAGGAGATTCCAACCTGGCGCGTATCCCAGCTTTTAGAGACCCGCATATACAGGTAGAGGCCTACCCGGGCGCTACATACCATCACCTGCAAGCCCTGCTGAAACGAGTAGATCCGCACCCCCTAGTGGAGACAGTAGTCATTGCCGCAGGTTTAAACAACTGTCTGGGTCCTCAAAGTTCCAAAACTACCTGGAAACAGCTGCAGCAGGTTCTAAAGATAGCTCACGTAGTCTTCCCTAATGCTGAGATATGTGTCCCTGTCATCAACTTCTCTGACCGCCTTGAGAAACACAAGCAGGCCCTTCTCGCAACCTTGAACGATACCATCGTGAGGAAGTGTCACTCTCTCCATGAGATCAGTCCTCTTGAGTTCCGAACAGAGCCCCGCGATCCAGTCCATTGGACCGCGGAGACGGCGGCGGCCATCTTTAAAAATTGGTTGAGTCAGACAATCAGTGACGAGGAGACGAGCTTACACATGCACCTCCCCACGCATCCAATATAGGCTGCTCCAAACCATGGATCCCCAGGGCCTAAATGAAATATTCTAAAAACCTTCTCTGGCGCCATCTAGTGACCGTTTTTAATCATTGCGTATTTGCACATTCATTTCTGATTGTGGTCTGGAGAAGATGTAGCCTTTGTTCTCCCATGCTGTACTGTGATATCATTGTTGTATGTGGATGTATATGTGATTTTAATGACACTTTACGCCTCGACATCCCCCACTGAGCCTTTGAAAGGACTTTGAGTGCTCTTAAGCATACCCTCCCATGGACTTTGAACCAGTTTCTGGACTATTGTCGCCTATGGTGAAGAAGGGGAGATAATATTGAGTCAGTGTGGAGTGTACCCCAACTTTAAGCACTTAACCCTCCCTCCTCAAGCACTTAATTACTCTGCATGCTGTGTGAACCACCTTGACATTGTATTATCATGATTTTGGTCTTACAGTATGACTGTAACATTATTTTGCATTTTGTGTGTATGATGTATTACTTACCTCCTGATTACTCCTCTTCCAAGTCCAGGCGCCTCCTCCAGCGGGTCCGGTGGTATGCCTGTGGGAAAATGAAAAACAACAACTGTTACCTTATGTTAGCCATGTTATGGTTTAGCATAAGTGGAAAGCACTTACCTTAGGGTTTAGCCTTTTTGAAACCTCCCTGGTCACTGGCCCCCTCTGTGTAGATACCTGCAATGGGATAATGTCGAGGCCCCTCTTTATAGCACTTACATTTTACTGCTGCGCTTCTCCATTCTTTTATACCTGGGGAGTTTAAAGATTAGGGCGCGTTCCTAAATTGCCCAAGCCTATGCGCCCCTTTAGAATAAATAACCCCCTACACTAAACAACAAATTAAAAATCTGGGCGTCTGAGATGAGGTCCCCCTCTGTGAGTGACAACAGCACTTATATTTATTTATTTATTCCTATTTTGTGTGGTGTGCAGTGCTACTTTTACCTGTGTGACTTCAAGCACTTTAAAGCTATTTTGATAGCTCTTTTGCACTCATTAAAATGATTTTATTATCTTTCAGTGTGGGGACTCTCCATCCGGCCCAGGTTTTTTCATAATGGGCCTCCTGCCCTCACCCCCCTTGGGTCAATTTGGACGCGCTGTCTCTCTCTCCTCCCCTCTTCATGGTCACTAGTGTGTTGCCCACCTCCAGACCTGGGTTCTTGGCCTCCAGCCTACTCCACTACCCCCTCCCCCACCCTGAATCCTTACCCTAAGGTCTCCCACTCCGTCATCTAAACCTAATCACTCCTCCCTCCCTACCTAACCCTAAACCCTACCCCCCCTAGTCTTCCCTCCCTATGTGCACTAACTTTAAATCGCCTGTCCCTCCCTCCTAGGCCCCTTAGCACATTTTTATTACCTCTTGAGGGAACTCTAAGCTCCACGAAGCCCCTGGGGACAACATAAGCCACTTACCACTCTGGCGTCCTCTGGTGGCCTCCTCTGGAACCCTGGGTGGGGTATGGGTTGTTTTGTCTTTGTCCTTGTCCTTGGGGTACTGTTTTTGTCTTGGGTGGTGTATGTTTATCTCAATTTTTATTCTAGACTAGGTTCACCAGTTCAGTGGCGTGCAGCCCGTGCACACCTCAGCACTCTGTGCTTGAGCCTTATCTCCTAACCTAACCCAGCCAGCGCCTAGTCATTGAGGTGAACCTTTTCTATCAAGAATACTCTCTTTATAAGCATAGTTAAATGACATTGGTGTTTTTTTTTGTGAAGTCTCCTTAGACTAATATGAACTTTCTGCCCAGTAGGGGTCACCTGTGTGTTTGTTTTGGGAGATGACATCATCATGGGGGTCAAAGTTTAATTGTTTACCTGAGGGAGTGACCACGCCTTTTTGACTCCCATATAGGAACTCACCCTGCCATTGTCGCCCTATGCTTCCTCTGATGAAGACCTCTACGGTCGAAACGTTAGGAAGTTTTTCTTGTGTTACATTTTAAATTGTTTTTAATGTACTTGATACCTCGATTTACATGGATAATATAAGGGACCAGGCTTGCTGCCAAAGGGCTTTTTAAACCAACTACAGAAAGGGATCCACTCACCTCTTCAGCTCCTCGCCCGTTTCACCTGGAAATGGCCATCTGGGTGGACGCGTGAGTAACCTGTGAAGAACAAAACCAACTGTTTAAAGAGTGTGCACACTGAAGCCTTGTTTTTAAAGACCTTTAGCAGCTATTACAGGGAACACCATTCTCCCTGAGGAGAAGCTAACCTCCTATGGACAGCCTGTGAGTCACCTTAACCCTTTGAGTCCTTCTCTAGGTTCAAGATGTTATATGTTTTTATCCACTTCCCCTAACCATCCTCCTTTTGTGTTCTTTTCCAATTTCTGTTTAAAATGGTGGTTAGCTTTCCTTGCCTCATGGCTTGTTAGCATTAGCCGTGATTAGCGCTAGCGTTAGCCTGTTAGTCTTATGGTGCATGTTTTTAATGGATGTTTCTCTGCCTCTGTACACTCAGGCTACGTATTTCTCCTAGCCTCTTAGAGCTCTCATTATGTCGAACCGTAGACCGGATCGTGGAAAGCATTACTCTCGCTCAGCCCCTGGTGAGTCACACCTTAGGAACCAGCTTCCTGCTAGACCTCATGGGTCAGCGCCCCCAGTGGAGGCCCCCGTTAATGTGGTTCTCACCAGACAATATTTTAAGCTTCTCCAAGCTATACATCATGCGGAGATCCTAGAGCTAGCTGCTAGACAGGGCCAAGCCCCCGTTGGGATGCAGAGACAGGTAGCTAAACTAGCTACCTTCATTAAACCCTCCTCTCCCAACCCTGAGACACTAGCTAAAGTGAGAGATAACACCAGCGCTTGGCTGAGCAACAACCTGGCCATCCTGGGCGTTCATTACGACAGGGTCATAGCTGAGCTGCTCGCAGATCTGGTGGGCCTCGATGAAGGGGCGCTGGCCCGGGCGGCTATCTGGGCGAGAAACCGTTATAGGAGAAAGTACACAGAGAGCTCCATAAACACTCTCCGCGACATGCTCAACAGGTTGGGGAACCAACAACCACCCCCGCGATATCCAGGTTGCCTGACCGCTGAGGATTTCCCATCCCTTCCTCTGGCCAGACCTGACTGCTTAGACGCAGCGCACATACCGTCCTTGTTGGCGTGGAAAGCATCAGCACCGTCTTTAGTGGCGTGGGAAGCACAGGCCCAGCGGCCCCCTCCGAGGCCCCGGCCCCTCCTTCCCTCCCCTCAGTCAGCGAGGCAGTCCAGCAGCCCCCCTACAGGTAACATCCAGCTCCTTCTTGGGGGAGATACCCCATGTTTGGTAAACAGGTTTAGGGAGGTTCAGTCCCCCACCACATCCTGTAGGGTAGTTCAGGCTGCCCCTGGCTCAGCACCCGAGGGGGGAGAGCAACAGGCCCCTACACCGTCGACTAGTGGGCCCCGGGGGGTTCCATCCTCCCATTCTCCAGCGTGGTCCCTAGTCCCCAGGCTCTCGCGGCCGGCTCGCCGTCCTGTTAGCGCCTCTGCAGATACCATCAAGCGTAGTCCCGGGAGAGACACCCCTCGTATGAGCAACAGGTTGGAAGTCCAGACCCCACCCACACTCTGCAGTTCAGCGCAGGCGGCCCCCGCTGGAGTCCAGGACTCCAGCGGGGTCCTGGCCCCTCCATCGCCAGTTAGCCGGCCGCGGGAGGCCTCTCTCTCCCCTCGGGCAGGGCCCCCCCTTCCCTTTACCCCTCCACCTCCTGGTTTGGGAGAGACTACAGGCAACATCATGCACAGGTTTAGGGAGGTCCAGTCCCCCACCAAGACTTGTAGTTCCACCCCACAACCAGAACAGCAGCGCCCCCTGGGTGCGGTAGAGCCCGCCGATCCCCGCCGCCCATCCAGACTCCGTCTACGCAGCCGTGTTAGGCACTCTCCAGCTGCCCCCCCCTTACCATCTGGGCCAGAGGGCCGTGATGTCCACCTTCCCTCCCCCTCTGTTGGGCCCCTATTACATCTAGGGCCAGCTAGACCCCCAGGTCCCGCCCCAACTAGAGCGATAGTGGAGGAGTATCCGTCACAGGCACCTGATCTCCTCTCCCAGGGGGAGCCCTCTGTAGGGTTGCAGTCTCCATCGCCATCTCCATCCTCAGCACAGGACAGCCCCAGGGCCCTTAGCGGGTTCTCGCCGTTACCATCCTCTCCAGACCCACGGGGCCCCGTCCGGCCATTCCAGCTAGGGGTGTCTCCTGGGGGGAGGGTGAACGGGGCGGAGGCGGGGGGCGGGGGGGACCTAGGTCGGGGGTTAATAACATCTACCAGGACAAATTATAGCAACGTGGTAATACCATCTGACGATAACATCTGTGTCCTCTCCCAACTTTCTCCAACAGAGCCCGGGGATGCTGGTGCCTTGGCCGTGAGAGCTCAAAAAATCTGTCAGGGACAAAACGTGATGAAAGGGAGCGCTCTGTGTGATAACAAAAGACGCTTGAGTCAGTCCCTACCTGAGTCCCTTCATATACGTCACGTCAAGCCATCTGTCCCGGCTGAGCTCTCGCGGTCTGTGGGCCCAGCGTCCCCTGTGACTCGGGCTTCTGGGAGATTGTCAAACAGGAGCCTGGCCGAGGCCGTACCCCCGACCCCCTGGCCCCCCTCCCTCCCCCCTGGGGACAACACCACCCCTCGGGGCGGGGTCCCTTGCTCGGGTTCTGCGCCAGCTAGACAGATAGGGCCGGTCGCCGCGGAGGGAGGGTCCTGGGAGCCTACCAGACATCCTAACACTTTCTATAAGCTTACAGAGTGGCAGCTGAGGATTAGGAAACCCATAGTCTTCCTAGGAGATTCCAACCTGGCGCGTATCCCAGCTTTTAGAGACCCGCATATACAGGTAGAGGCCTACCCGGGCGCTACATACCATCACCTGCAAGCCCTGCTGAAACGAGTAGATCCGCACCCCCTAGTGGAGACAGTAGTCATTGCCGCAGGTTTAAACAACTGTCTGGGTCCTCAAAGTTCCAAAACTACCTGGAAACAGCTGCAGCAGGTTCTAAAGATAGCTCACGTAGTCTTCCCTAATGCTGAGATATGTGTCCCTGTCATCAACTTCTCTGACCGCCTTGAGAAACACAAGCAGGCCCTTCTCGCAACCTTGAACGATACCATCGTGAGGAAGTGTCACTCTCTCCATGAGATCAGTCCTCTTGAGTTCCGAACAGAGCCCCGCGATCCAGTCCATTGGACCGCGGAGACGGCGGCGGCCATCTTTAAAAATTGGTTGAGTCAGACAATCAGTGACGAGGAGACGAGCTTACACATGCACCTCCCCACGCATCCAATATAGGCTGCTCCAAACCATGGATCCCCAGGGCCTAAATGAAATATTCTAAAAACCTTCTCTGGCGCCATCTAGTGACCGTTTTTAATCATTGCGTATTTGCACATTCATTTCTGATTGTGGTCTGGAGAAGATGTAGCCTTTGTTCTCCCATGCTGTACTGTGATATCATTGTTGTATGTGGATGTATATGTGATTTTAATGACACTTTACGCCTCGACATCCCCCACTGAGCCTTTGAAAGGACTTTGAGTGCTCTTAAGCATACCCTCCCATGGACTTTGAACCAGTTTCTGGACTATTGTCGCCTATGGTGAAGAAGGGGAGATAATATGGAGTCAGTGTGGAGTGTACCCCAACTTTAAGCACTTAACCCTCCCTCCTCAAGCACTTAATTACTCTGCATGCTGTGTGAACCACCTTGACATTGTATTATCATGATTTTGGTCTTACAGTATGACTGTAACATTATTTTGCATTTTGTGTGTATGATGTATTACTTACCTCCTGATTACTCCTCTTCCAAGTCCAGGCGCCTCCTCCAGCGGGTCCGGTGGTATGCCTGTGGGAAAATGAAAAACAACAACTGTTACCTTATGTTAGCCATGTTATGGTTTAGCATAAGTGGAAAGCACTTACCTTAGGGTTTAGCCTTTTTGAAACCTCCCTGGTCACTGGCCCCCTCTGTGTAGATACCTGCAATGGGATAATGTCGAGGCCCCTCTTTATAGCACTTACATTTTACTGCTGCGCTTCTCCATTCTTTTATACCTGGGGAGTTTAAAGATTAGGGCGCGTTCCTAAATTGCCCAAGCCTATGCGCCCCTTTAGAATAAATAACCCCCTACACTAAACAACAAATTAAAAATCTGGGCGTCTGAGATGAGGTCCCCCTCTGTGAGTGACAACAGCACTTATATTTATTTATTTATTCCTATTTTGTGTGGTGTGCAGTGCTACTTTTACCTGTGTGACTTCAAGCACTTTAAAGCTATTTTGATAGCTCTTTTGCACTCATTAAAATGATTTTATTATCTTTCAGTGTGGGGACTCTCCATCCGGCCCAGGTTTTTTCATAATGGGCCTCCTGCCCTCACCCCCCTTGGGTCAATTTGGACGCGCTGTCTCTCTCTCCTCCCCTCTTCATGGTCACTAGTGTGTTGCCCACCTCCAGACCTGGGTTCTTGGCCTCCAGCCTACTCCACTACCCCCTCCCCCACCCTGAATCCTTACCCTAAGGTCTCCCACTCCGTCATCTAAACCTAATCACTCCTCCCTCCCTACCTAACCCTAAACCCTACCCCCCCTAGTCTTCCCTCCCTATGTGCACTAACTTTAAATCGCCTGTCCCTCCCTCCTAGGCCCCTTAGCACATTTTTATTACCTCTTGAGGGAACTCTAAGCTCCACGAAGCCCCTGGGGACAACATAAGCCACTTACCACTCTGGCGTCCTCTGGTGGCCTCCTCTGGAACCCTGGGTGGGGTATGGGTTGTTTTGTCTTTGTCCTTGTCCTTGGGGTACTGTTTTTGTCTTGGGTGGTGTATGTTTATCTCAATTTTTATTCTAGACTAGGTTCACCAGTTCAGTGGCGTGCAGCCCGTGCACACCTCAGCACTCTGTGCTTGAGCCTTATCTCCTAACCTAACCCTAACCCTAACCCTAACCCCTTACCCTAACCCTAACCCTAAACCTAACCCTCCCTACCCATAACTCTGAACCTAACCCACAGGACCCCAACCTAAACCTAATCACAGGGCCTCATACCTAAACCTAATCACGGACTGTGTACCTAAACATAACCTCTGCCTAAGGACCGCCTATCTCTACCCATAACTCTAAACCTAACCCACTGGACCTCATACCTAAACCTAATCACAGACTGTGTACCTCAACATAACCTCTGCCTAAGGACCTGACCCTAACCAGCTGCTTTAACCCTGATACCCAAACTCAGCCAATGAAACCATGGATGTGGACCTCCAGAGATCTATGAAGAATCAAGACATCATTGGAGCCTCAACTCTCGAACGCATGCGCGTTCTCCTCTCTCTCTCTCTCTCTCTCTCCCTCCTCTTGGAGGGGAGGGGAGTGAGTGGGGATCCTGAGTATGCCTAGTCGGGCAAGGAAGGTGGCGGGGCCTTTGGTCCCAGCGGTAGTCACTGCACCCCTTTCACTCAGTCTCAACTCTCTCTCTCTCTTCTCTCTCTCTCTCTCCCTCCCTCCTGTTGGAGGAGAATGAGTGGGGAACCTGGGTGTGCCTAGTCGGGCGAGGGGGCGGGGCCTTTGGTCCCAGCGGTACTCACTGCACCCCTTTCACTCAGTCTCAACTCTCTCTCCTCCTCCTCTCTCTCTCTCTCTCTCTCTCTTTCATGCATTTATAATTTTGGGTCAATCGCATACTGCAGAGAGTTCCTTTAATAGCATGCGTCGGCCTGTGCATTGCCGTTAGCCTCTATACCAAACTGTGGCGTCACTAGACACGCAGGGAGACTAGTGGGACCCCGAACCACCTAACCCCTAACCCTAACCCTAACCCTAACCCGGCCCTCTCGGGCTTCTGGGAGATTGTCAAACGGGAGCCTGGCCGAAGCCGTACCCCCGACCCCCTGGCCCCCCTCCCTCCCCCCTGGGGACAACATCACCCCTCGGGGCGGGGTCCCGTGCTCGGGTTCTGCGCCCGCTAGACATATAGCGCCGGTCGCCGCGGAGAGAGGGCCCCTGGAGCCTACCAGACACCCTAACACCTTCTACAAGCTTACTGAGTGGCAGCTAGAGATTAGGAAACCCATAGTCTTCCTAGGAGATTCCAACCTGGCGCGTATCCCAGCTTTTAGAGACCCGCGAGTGCAGGTAGAGGCCTACCCGGGCGCTACATACCATCACCTGCAAGCCCTGCTGAGACGAGTAGATCCGCAGCCCCTAGTGGAGAAGGTAGTCGTGGCCGCAGGTTTAAACAACTGTCTGCGCCCTCAAAGTTCCAACACTACCTGGAAACAGCTGCAGCAGGTTTTAAAGGTAGCTGGCGTAGTCTTCCCCAATGCTGAGATATATGTCCCTGTCATCAACTTCTCTGACCGCCTGGAGAAACACAAACAGGCCTGTATCACTACCCTTAATAATACTATTTTAGGGAAATGTCAGTTCCTGAGCGAAATCAGTCCTCTCAGGTTCCGGACAGAGCCCCACGACCCGGTCCATTGGACCGCAGTGACGGCGGAGGCCATCTTTAAGCATTGGTGTGACCAGTTAAACATGTAGGGGGGGACGAGTGTACACCTACACCTCCCCACCCGTCCAATATCATGAACTTGTCCCAATCCTACCGCCTGACGGAACCTGAGAGTGAGGTCCTAGAGAGAGGGCTAACATTCATCCCCACTCCTGGACAGCTGGACCGCGATCAGCTCCGCAGGGACCTCCACGTGTACCATCGCAGATTAAAACTGCTTGATCATTTCGCCTTTGATACTGACTTTCCTTATACCCCTTTTACAGCACCTTCGAGGTGGGAGCCAGAGACAGAGAGGGTCTCCCCCTGGGTCAGAGAGGTCATCAGGGAGGACTTAGAGGCCTTGACCAGCTACAGGCCTAGGCCTGCACAGGTGCAGAACCTGTCCACAGAACATCGCCAGGCCCTTAAAAGTCTTAGTAGCAACAACATGCTGGTCATTAAACCGGCAGACAAAGGGTCCCAGATTGTCATTATGGACAGGGTACAGTACGTGTTAGAGGCGGACAGGCAGCTGGCTAATTCCCTCCATTATGCCCCCCTCGATCACTCCTTGCAGGCAGAGAGCCAGGCGCGCATCCGTCAGATCGTCACACAGCTCCTCGCGGACGGCTTCCTTAGTGCTAGACAGAGAGACTATCTGTGGGGCCCAGACGAGCCACGCCCTCGCGTTCTATATCTCCTCCCTAAAATTCACAAAGCCCCCGACAAGTGGACCGTCCCACATCAGGTCCCATGCGGTAGGCCCATAGTGAGCGACTGTGGGAGTGAGTCGTACAATATAGCGGAGTACCTGGACCACTACCTTAACCCTCTGTCAACAAAGCACGCCAGTTATGTTAAGGATACGTACGCCTTCGTAGAGCTCTTGCGCGCCATTAGAGTCCCTCTCAGTTCCTTCCTGTTCTCGGTGGACATCACAGCCCTATATACCAACATAGACACGGCGCTAGGCCTGCGAGCGGTTAGGGACGCCTTTGATAGATACCCGGACCCCCAACGTCCTGACGCGGCCCTTTTAGACCTGTTGGAGATAAGCCTGACGAGGAACGACTTTGTTTTTAATGGTAAACACTACCTGCAGATCCACGGCACCGCCATGGGCAAAAAATTCGCCCCCGCACTGGCTAACATTTACATGTGCCAGTGGGAGGAGAGCGCCTTCAAGAAGTGTAGTTGTTTACCCCTGCTCTATCTTAGATATCTTGACGACATCTTTGGTCTGTGGACACACTCCGTTCAGGAGTTTGAGAGCTTCCTGTCTGTCTTAGACAACCACCACACAGCCATCAAGATCACGCATAACATGCAGATGGATAAGATAGAGTTTTTAGACACGCAGGTTTTCTTCACTGCCGCCCAGGGCGAGACTAAGGGACTAGGGACCAGGGTTTATTTTAAGGACACTGACCGCCACGCACTTTTACACAAGGCGAGTTATCATCCCAAACACACGCTCTCCGTCCCAGGGGCTACTCGAAGCGCTTCCTGAGGGACATCCAGGCGGATGTGAAGCACATCTTTGAGAGTGAGGGCAGATATGTTACAGTCTTAGACGAGCGAAGCATAGTTCCTCTGGTGTCGACGTTCAGCCGTTCCATGTCTGGGTTTCATTCCATCTTGAAGTCCAATTTTCAGAGAGCACAGGAACAGCTAGAGCCCCTCCGAAACTTCAGAGTGATCTCGGCCTTTAGGAGAAACAAAAACCTAGGAGATATATTGGTACATTCCAACCTGATGCGTCAGGAGAAACAGGCCCCCCCTACTGAACACTTTAGGGTGACAAAGTACATCAAAAACGTACACACGGGCCTGGGAGTACCAGTCTGGCAACATCTATCTCCCTCCTCCAGCAACGCCGTCTATGTTATCCGCTGCGTCCTCTGCCACAAGCTCTATGTAGGAGAGACCAGGAATAGACTTTCAGAACGCCTTAAACAACATCTGCGCCTCATAGCTAAAGGGAACCGCTCCTCTGTCCTGTACTCACACTTCTCTGACCACGGTTCACAAAACCTCATCATGGAGGGTGTCGAGTCCAACCAGGCCTGGACCACCAGACAGAGACAGAGCAGGGAGCGATCGTGGATGAGGCTGCTCAAAACCATAGATCCCCAGGGTCTCAATGAGAAATTTTAATAACCAATCCTCTGGCGCCATCTAGTGACCGTTTTAAATCATTGCGTATTTGCACATTTCTTGTTTGGTCTGGAGAAGATGTAGCCTCTGTTTTCTCATGCTGTATTGTGATATCATTGTTGTATGTGGATGTATATGTGATTTTAATGACATCTTACTCCTCGACATCCCCCACTGAGCCTTTGAAAGGACTTTGAGTGCTCTTAAGCATACCCTCCCATGGACCTTGAACCAGTTTCTGGACTGCTGTCGCCTATGGTGAAGAAGGAGAGGAAATATTGAGTCAGTGTGGAGTGTACCCCAACTTTAAGCACTTAACCCTCCCTCCTCAAGCACTTATTTACTCTGCATGCTGTGTGAACCACTGTGACATTGTATCATTATGATTTTGGTCCTACAGTATGACTGTAATCTTATTTTCTATTTTGTGTGTGTGATGTATGACTTACCTCATGATTACTCCTCTTCTAAGTCCAGGCGCCTCCTCCAGCGGGTCCGGTGGTATGCCTGTGGGAAAATTAAAAACAACAACTGTTACCTTATGTTAACCATGTTATGGTTTAACATAAGTGGAAAGCACTTACCTTAGGGTTCAGCCATTTTTAAACCTCCCTGGTCACTGGCCCCCTCTGTGTAGATACCTGCAATGGGATAATGTCGAGGCCCCTCCTTGTAGCACTTACTTTTTACTGCTGCGCTTCTCCATTCTTTTATACCTGGGGAGTTTAAAGATTAGGGCGCGTTCCTAAATTGCCCAAGCCTATGCGCCCCTTTAGAATAAATAACCCCCTACACTAAACAACAAATTAAAAATCTGGGTGTCTGAGATGAGGTCCCCCTCTGTTAGTGACAACAGCACTTCCATTTATTTATTTATTCCTATTGTGTGTGGTGTGCAGTGCTACTTTTATCTGTGTGACTTCAAGCACTTTATAGCTATTGTGATAGCTCTTTTGCACTTATTAAAATGATTTTAATATCTTTCAGTGTGGGGACTCTCCATCCGGCCCAGGTTTTCTCATAATGGGCCTCCTGCCCTCATCCTCCTTGGGTTAATTTGGACACGCTGTCTCTCTCTCCTCCCCTCTTAATGGTCACTAGTATGTTGCCCACTTCCAGACCTGGGTTCTTGGCCTCCAGCCTACCTCACTACCCCCTCCCCCACCCTGAATCCTTACCCTAAGGTCTCCCACTCCGCCATCTGAACCTAATCACTCCTCCCTCCCTACCTAACCCTAAACCCTACCCCCTCTTGTCTTCCCTCCCCTTGTGCACTAACCCCCATGGCCTGTCCCTCCCTCCTAGGCCTCTTAGCACATTCACTACCTCTTGAGGGAACTTTAAGCTCCACGAAGCCCCTGGGGACAACATAAGCCACCTACCACTTTGGCGTCCTCTGGTGGCCTCCTCTGGAACCCTGGGTGGGGTATGGGTTGTTTTGTCCTTGTCCTTGTCTTTGGTGTATTGTCTTTGTCCTTGGTGTTGTATGTTTATCTCATTTTTTATTCTAGATTAGGTTCACCAGCTCAGTGGCGTGCAGCCCGTGCACACCTCAGCACTCTGTGCTTGAGCCTATCTCCAAACCTAACCCTAACCCTAACCCTAACCCTAACCCTAACCCTAACCCTAACCCTAACCCTAAACTGTAGGAGCAATCAGACAAAGGTAGGCTAGTACAAATACCTTCTGAAGATGATTTTTTTTCCTCGCATGGACCTCACCAACAAGCACATGCACCTCCGTCTCCGAAAAGTTTATCTTCTTTCCGCGTTTTTCCATAAACGTAATTTTCTTGCCTTTGCTCCACGCTATATTATGTCGGTTCCTTCCGGGTATCCACGTTGTTCACTGTCATAGTTTTGACCATATATGGTTGAATTTGGGCGTGGAGAGGGTGGAACACGAGGAGTGTGCACGTCCGCTGTCTTCTACGACACCGTCGGATTTATCATTGAGGAATCGGCGCAGCAGCGTGTACGCCATGTTTGATAGATCCGAAAAGCGTGTAAATATTCTCGTCGTACGCGGCAGTCCGCCCTTTTCTCGTTTTCGTCGTACGCCCTCTTTTACACCTGAATTTACACGCTCTTTCATAAATGAGGCCCCAGGCCTGCAATGTCAAATACAAACATGTGTCTGTGTATTCATGTGTATGAGCAGAAAGAAAGAATAAAGATTAAGTAAAAAGGGAGAAACAGAGTATAACAATGGAGTCAGTCCAACCTGACCGGAACCTGAAGGGTCCGCCCCCTCCTGACACCGGAGTCCACTGAGACTCTCACTCTGCTGCTATACCGCCGCTCAGGTGCACAAAACAAAACAAACAACAAAGACAGTTCAGTGTCTCATTAAAGCCAGCTTAATGAGGGCGGTCATAAAAACAAGACATGTTAAAAACCACAGAAATATCATAACATGCAAATCAGCCCCTCCCCTTTCCTATACCATATTGAATGAGAGAGGGGGAGAGAGAGAGAGCCCCTCCCTCCTTAACTACTGAATCACCTCTCCAGCCTTCACAACTATCAGAGATGCAAAACAGTAGCCTCACAGAATAAAAACGTAGGGTGGACAGAACTACACAAAATAACGTCTTAACCAATATTCACTTGAACACAGGTCAATCAGCTAAACCCAGACTCAAATCACTCCAGTTCTCCTGTCATGTGAACAGTGAGTGTATTTAATATGTGTGTAAGACAAGAGAAAACAAGAGAGAGAGAGAAAACAACTTTGTCTGTCGTTGGAGGACAGCCCGTTCTCATCTCCTTCTGTGTTTATTTTAGTGCCCATTGCTTCCTCCCTCCCAGCGATATCCGCAGCGCGCAGAAACACGTTGGGGTTCGCGCCCCAGCAACTCCGGACCCTAACCCTAACCCTTCCTTGGCTGCTAGGCTGTCACGGAGGTGCCACGCCCTGTATTCCGCCCGCATACGGTGCATATGGAGCGGGAGTGAACTCTGTGATCACTGTTTCGACGCACGCAGAGAAAAGGTACCGGTTTAGCTTTTTGGAAAAAAAGTCAAATAGAAAGAGACTAATGTGAGGTGTGTATATGCTTATTAAAATAGAAAGAGACTAATGTCAGGTGTGTATATGCTTATTTAAAAAAGTAAAATAGAAAGAGACTAATGTGAGGTGTGTATATGCTTAGTAAAATAGAAAGAGACTAATGTCAGGTGTGTATATGCTTATTTCAGATTGACAGTATAGGAGAACCAGACCAATAACAATAGCTTACATCACTCCTTTATACAACATAGCCTATTATATGGTGGTCCTTCGGACCACACCCAAACACCAAACGTATATATATTTACTGGTAGTACAATAAAGACAAGACACACAACAACTCTGTTACTTCTCACCAACACCAAATCAACACTTAAACGAATATCCTTATAATCAGTCTAGACCCACACACTCATATAGGAACTATTTCAACAATAGCCACTTGATGGCACCAACACACCACGAATGCACGCCAAATGTTGGACTCGCTCTCAGATAAAGCTACAGTACCTAGGCCCTATCTTTCTGTCCCTCTCTAGACTCATTTGCAGCAAAACCCTTGTTCTATTTCAACAGGAAACATCTCACAACTCCTTTCAATAATACAATTCTACAAAAATCTCACTGTCACCTCTTGACGACTACTCTCTCAGAATAGTTTCAGAATGAGACAACTCAAAGTTCAACAAAAATCTCACTGTCACCTCTTGACGACTACTCTAATCTCAGAATAGTTTCAGAATGACACAACTCAAAGTTCAACAAATATTAAAGACGGACGGTGCATTATGCGCTATGGCAAACAACTACTTTACTACTAAATAATGGATCATCCATTATTCTTCTAACAACTACTTTGAACGCATCATGCATTTCCTTCTGACACAAGTACAAAATAAACCCAACTATATGCTCAAAGTTAGGTGAGATACATCATGTATCATGCAGTATATTAGTAGTTTAATTTAGCAGATGTGAGACGACTCTCTTACTTCCAGAAATGTCAAATCAGTTCTTTAGGTTTGGTTGACTGAAGCCGGCCCACGGGGGGCCCGCGCTCACGAGGCCATTTTTGAGAGTAATAATAACGCTTACCTCTCTTTTGGCTGATCAGACCACTTGCCCCGCACTCGCAGGCCCTTTTTCAATCTTTTGAACCAGACCCTGCTCGCAGCGCCAAAAATGTGGTGACTTTTGGTTTCTGGTCGTAAGGAAGGAGAATCAGATCCGTTGATGCAAGTTTCAATACTTTATTGAATCTCTGGCATCAAAATCACACTGCGCCGTTGTGATGAGTTCACTCTCCAATTGTCCAGCATGAACTGAACTCAAACAGAGCATCATCTGATTATATGAAGAGCTGTTTTCCATTAATGATCTAATTCTCTGAGTTATGTTCCGTTCTCCATTCCCTTATCTAAAGTTAAGACATTTAAACAGTTCAGTTTAACACATTCTGTGTGCCCGTTTGTGTGTCGGTGTGTGTCGGGTTAACTCCCTAAATACCAGTGTTCTGGTATTGAGATACTTCATTCTGTAGACAGAAACTTGACATACAATTTATAAGAGGCACTGAGTGAATATATAAGAGGCACTTAGTGAATATATAAGAGGCACTTAGTGAATATATAGGAGGCACTGAGTGAATATATAGGAGGCACTTAGTGAATATATAGGAGGCACTTAGTGAATATATAGGAGGCACTTAGTGAATATATAAGAGGCACTAAGTGAATATATAGGAGGCACTTAGTGAATATATAAGAGGCACTTAGTGAATATATAGGAGGCACTTAGTGAATATATAGGAGGCACTTAGTGAATATATAGGAGGCACTTAGTGAATATATAGGAGGCACTTAGTGAATATATAGGAGGCACTTTGTGAATATATAGGAGGCACTTAGTGAATATATAGGAGGCACTTAGTGAATATATAGGAGGCACTAAGTGAATATATAGGAGGCACTTAGTGAATATATAGGAGGCACATAGTGAATATATAGGAGGCACTTAGTGAATATATAGGAGGCACTTTGTGAATATATAGGAGGCACTTAGTGAATATATAGGAGGCACTTAGTGCCCTGGTATGCCAGCACACAGGAGACTCTTAGCGTCCTGGCTTGAACCCAATTTAGGCCTGTGCTTTCACTCCTATACGTGTGTTACAGTAGAAATGGACAAAAGTTGAAACACCGGTCAAAAGACAGTATGTGTGTGCATTTGAAATTCACTACAATATACCTGTGATTATAATGGTCAAAATATACGATATCATCTAAAGGAGTGAACACATCATGGCTGTCGATAACCGAGCGAGCCAGCTAAACACAAGGCTGTCTCTATTTATTGATGTCGATGGCTGTCGGAGTGCAGCCGGTAGAACATTAAAATGATGGCTGATGGCTGCAGTGGAGCGGCTCGGTTAGTCAGAGAATTTCTTCTCCATTATTGGCAAGTGGAGTAGTGGACTAGCCTACCATATCTTATACTAGTTATTATAGTTCACTTACTGTCAGCAAATATGAGCCTTGGCTTGTGCTCTCTGGGAGAGAAAAGCCCACTCCCCTGGTTCGCAGGCTCTTCAGAATATCATTCCTCAGTTCGTCTTTCTTGTTCTGTATGGTTTTTTTTGGTGGAGGTAAATGTTTGAGTTGCTGTGCACCCAACAGTATGTCGAAGGCACACGGATTAGGCTTATTTTGAGCTGTGGAGGGCACCGATTCTGGCTGTGGGGCACACTTCAGTGCTAAATACTTTCATTGAAACTCAACACGCCAGCATGCGCACCAAGCTGCTGGGTGGAGGTTGACACCACATCGTTGTCTGTCCATTTGTCAGCTCTATCTACTTTGCCGGCTGCTGATATAAAGCTACAAGGGCACTGTTTGACTTCCTGGAGCACTTCTTTAAATGTTTTTGCACCCAATCTGACAATTTTGAGAGGCGCGTTGCATTGCCAAACGGTTATGGTGGACATGTCCATGCTGTCAGATCGCAGCCTTTTGCATTCATCGCTGAGGTCTGGCTCTCTCTGGAGCAAGGGGCGCTCTACAAAAATGTAGACCACTCAGAAACCGCTTCAGAAACTTTTTTTCCGACAAGCTCATAAAAAAAATTTGGGTCACACATAAATCGTCAGGGTTGGTTGGCAACCAGAAACCAGCATGTTTTGTTGTTAGGCCTTAGATAAAGCTTCCCCTTCCACAGCCTCGAACTGTGAACATGCATCGTGCTTTGTCCACATTTTCAACTCCTTGTTCTCCATTTACCCTGTATTAACACACAAAAAAAGTAATTTATAACTGGGGGGGAACAAAAGTACAATTATGTGTCCACTATTCACAGAGTAATGTGCATATTATACAGGATATGTGTATGCAAGCCCATACTTATCCAGGTCCTTGAGAAAGAGCAATCAAGTGCTGATTCACAGAACTCCTTTCCAGCCAATCATCTTTCACTGCCTCATGCTTCATAGAGATGTGCTGCCATAGACATTAGCTCAACTTTTCATCACACATGGAATACTCTTTCCATCATGGATGAGGCTGAACTGACAAACACAGTAATATCAGTGGTTTACCAAATATTATACCGATCTTTTGACTGATATGTGACGTTACACAAATTATAGCATGACTGTAGATCTGGTTAACATGGCACAGCTTGCATGCTGACAGATTTTGGGCACAGCCATGAGTCCAGTCAATAGATGATGCATGGCTAGATGATCTATCTTGTGTGCTTACAACCTTCTCTTTCTCTCACCCCTCCCTCTCCTGCCCATCTCTGTCTCTCTCTCTCACTGTCTCCCTCTCTCTCTCCCTCTCCTTCCCTACCACTCTTTGTCTCCCTCTCCTGGCCTATCTCTCTCTCCCTCTCTCACTCTGTCTCCCTCTCTCTCCATCTCTCACTATGTCTCCCTGTCTCTCTCCCTCTCTCACTGTCTCCCACACTATCTCCCTCTCTCACTTTATTTCCCACACTCTCTCCCTCTTTCTCTCCCTCTCCTGCCCTCTCTCTCCATCTCTCACTGTGTCCCACTCTCTATGACTCTGTCTCCTGCTCTCTCTCCTGCCCTCTCCTTCACTATATCTACCTCTCACTGTCTCCCACTCTCTCTTTCACTGTCTCCCCCTCTCTCTATCTCTCTTTCTTTCTCTCTCTCACTCCAGCTGCGCACTTCATCAGTCCAGCCAATTTAGTTCAGATAAACAGAATTGCTTTCGATTCCTGTTAATATTTAAGCTGTTATCATGGCATTATGAAGCAAAGTACAGTGACTGATAATACACCACAATAAATGATCTAAATGATCAGTGTTCTATTGTTAATATGTACTCTGTGAGTCAGCTGCAGTGAAATGTACAGTAAACAGTAAAACACGTTTATAGCTCTACCTTCAGCATACTTCATCTGGGTGATGCCCAACAACAGTCAAGGAGCCATTTTGTACGGACGAAGCAGAGTACATTTTTCAGAAGTAGTGGCAACAAAATAAAGTGAGTATTTTGAAATATTAAGAGTAAAGGTAGGAGGAGAGAGAGAGCGAGAGAGATAGAGAGAGAGAGAGAGAGAGAGAAAGAGTGAGAGATGGGGGCAGAGTAAGTGTTTCTCTATTTTTCTCTAATTTCACTGTAAATGAACAAAACCTGTGTTTCACAAGTATAAATAAAGGTTTGAAATGAAATGAGGGTTGTTCTTAAAGTGTGCAGTAGTTACTGTGAGTCGACTCCAAACACTGACATTATTACAGCACAATTTTTTTTTTCATACGGCTATTCACCACACTGCCAGCACTAACTTACCTGACCATCTTTCCATTTTCCATGAGACTTTCACCCTCATGAGTAACCTTGTTGATCTCTGTGCTGTTTTAGGTCAAGTAAATCACACTGCACCTGCAGATAGCATTAGTCAGACTCATCTCTTATAATCCAAACAAACACATGATTCACACACATCACCAAAGACCAACTGACACACAGAGACAGTATGATGGTTTTTATACACTATGGGGTGTTTAACCTGTATGTGTCTCTTTCCACAGCTCTGCTCTCAGATGCAACACTCAGCTCCTGTTTCCTGGTGGGTGGAGCAGGAGTGAGAGAGAAGGGAGAGGCACACCTGGCCACACCTGAAAACTAAAGTCTAAATAGTTTCAGCTTTTGCTTCGACAGAAAATAATACCATCTCAAAGCGGAGAGGACAATACAGAGTAAGTAGGCTACTTTATTTCAGAATAACCTTTCAGAATATCAGTGGAAATAACAGTGAGAGAGATGTGAGTTGTTATTTAATATAGTTAGTGTTTAACCAGAGTTTTCAAATAGGGAGAGAATCAGCATTGTGTTCTTGGGGCTGATAGGTGTGGCGCAGCGGAAAATAACTCAAACGTTTCCACTCAGCAAGAGAGAAGGCTCTAGAGTTTACAGATTACCTGTTATCAAGCTCCCCATTAGCTTTGGGTTTAAATCTGCAATATAAATAGGCACTTTTGACTTTGGCTCTCAACTTCACTTTCGCCTTCCTATGCGAAGGTTTGCAAACTATTTTAAACTTCACAGAAGCGGCTGCAAGTTAGAAACTCTCGTTGCCATCATGTCTGTTTATGTTTAATGTAAACAATTTTAAATGTTCTTCAAAAGCCGTTCAGATTTAAGCAGAACAGACACTTGTGAAATGTCCGGTGTATCAGGCTAACTTCCTTATGGCACTGAAGTTACCAGCAGCACTAAAAGGAGGATTTGCGAGGAAGTAGCCTACTGTAGTTAGTGATGGCGAAATGAGGCTTTCTGAAACACAGAGGCTTTGAGGCACATTGTGTAATAGATTAATTACTCAAGCCCTCATTAAATGCTGTATACACTACTGACACCTGCTGGCAAAGATAATTTAGAGCAGCCAATATAAATAACATGGAAACTGAGCCCTGTAACATTACTGATTGAACTGATTGAACTGATTTTGATTGACATGTCTTAAGACACATTTGTGAAGACATCTTGAGATGTATTTTGTCAGTGAAGACATGTCTGAAGACATGTCTTAAGACATGTCGAATATTTATGTCTCAAGATGTCTTAAGATGTCACTATTGGAAGATGTCTTATGATGTGTCTCAAGATGTTTCAAGATTTCACTTTTGCCTTGGTTTTTCCTCTTTTTATAACTTTTTCTTATTCTGAAGACCAATGCAATATTATTTTTGAGAATTAAAGTATACTGCACAGTATCGCTGCAGCTCTCCTCTCAGCTCCTGTTTCCAGGTGGGTGCATGGGAGCAGGAGTGAGAGAGAAGGGGGGTGTACTGTTGTGTCGAATAGACCAATTTGGAGTCGACGTCACAGTTGCATCAGTGCAGTTGCGTGCGCAGTGTGGTGGCAGAAAGTAGTGGAGGCAAACAAAACCTGAGGTAAACGGGTAGTGCTAGCTACGAGGTGAAGAACGTGAAAGAAGGGAATAAAATAGTAGGCAACTGACCCGTACTCACTGTCGGGTCACTATCCATATGAAAAAAGAGAGACCGGCACTCATGGGAGGCTATATTTAATTGCCATTTTAATGGGCAGAAAGAGAGAACGTTTCTGCGTGGAGCCTTCGTCAGCCATGAGGTGAATGAGAAACATGGACATATATTTACACAAGTCCCAAAAAAGGGCACCAATCATTAACACAGTTGTAACTATCCATATGGTTCACTATCCATAGCCTAATATAAATCCAATCTGAGAACAACATTTTCAAAGGGGCAATTTGGTGACATGGCTTTTCAGGCTGTCTGTACCCCACCACTATGCCTAGGCTACAGACAGCTAGAAAAGCCATGTCATCAAATTGCCCCTTTACATAAGGAAATGTTGTTTTTGTTCATAGATTGGATTTATATTAAGATATGGATAGTCCCTATATTTTATTTGGTTCAATACAATTTTAAAACGCAACATTCCAGTGATGTATGTAGCCTACAAAAACCTTGTCTTCATCATTCATTTTCATATAGTGTATTGTAGGCCCACACTAAGGACCTAATTTGCGCAGGTAGAGTAGATGTGCGCTATACTGCAACTCTCCTTTTTAAAAGGTATCATTTTGCTCTAATCGAGCTAAAACTGTAACGGGATGAACGGAGGGCATCGCTAAGGGATTTACGATGGGTTCAGACCGAACTTGTGCTGAACAATAAACTACTTGTTAGTTAATAGTCTACTAGCCTACAAGAGTTATCAGCTAATCAGCCGTGCCCATTTCTATCCTTGTTTGTCTTCCATGTCCGGCGCACATTCCCTGCTCTTAAAATAATCTTGAATCCAATCTTGTAATCTCTGCACTGCTGTGCTAATATTATAGCTTGTTATTACTTTACTTTATTCTTTATTCAGTTTATTTTTTACAGGGACAATGCACATTAATCAACAATTTTAGGAACATTTTAGAAAATGAGCCCTCATAGTAAATGTGCCAGTGTTAGCTGAGTAGCTAGTTTTCAACTGCTGTCCCTGGGAAAGATGTTAAGTGCCGGATAAAAACAGTAAGAAAGACATTTTAAAAAACAGATTAGGAAAAGATAAGACAGTAAAAAGACATTTCATGCACATTTAGAACATACTAATTAACAGACAAAAAATGAAAATATAATACAAAATGCAGAGAGAATACAAGACAGATTACAACGACATAAAGCAAGGACAGTACTAGACAGACAATGGCATACGAGCAGACAGACAGACAGACAGACGTAAAGGTACCACATGAACAGGCAGGCAAGCAAGCAGGCAAGGTCAGGAGGCTGTAGTGTGACCAGGGCTGTTATGGTCACTTGCCTGATTATTTCTTAGCCATGTTTTGAGAGTGTGCTTGAATGATCTGTGTGTTTCAGTATTGCGGATGTGAATTGGTATGGAGTTCCAGGTCTCAGCAGCTCTCACTGAGAAGGCTGACTGGCTGAATGAGCTGTTCCTCAGTGGGACTATAAAATCACCCGCTACCACAGATCTGGTGTATCTGCTGCTCAGTGAAAACATCTGAGTGGTGGTGGGGCCAGACCACAGAGGATTTTAAAAACCAGACTGGCATCCGTTAGCTTTATGATGTTGTCCCAGCTTAAAAGTGCATGCTAGGATATTGCAGTGGTGGTGACAGATAGGTTTTTTGTCCAGAACCTTCAGAGCCTGTTTGTAAACTGATTGTATGGGTGCTAGAGTTGTTTTGCAGGCCTGGGTCCAGCTGGAGAGAAAGTAAGTGAGATGGGACATGATTGCATGGAAGTACAATTTTGCAGCTTCAATGTTCAGACAGTTTCTAATGTACCTTAAATTCGATAGATTGAATTTGACTGTTTGTGTGACCTTTTTAACCTGTTTTGTAAATGTAAGGTTGCAATCTAGGGTGATTCCAAGGTATTTGCATTCTGTCACCACTTGGAGCCTCTCACCAGCAGCGAAGACATCTGGATCAGGTGTTTTGGATGCTCTTTTTGTGCGTGGCTGTAGGCCAGCGCACCAAAGATAGCAAATGTCTGGTTGTCACTCCCTCCCTCCTTCCCTCCCTCTCTCCCTTCCTCCGTCGGGTTGTTGACCCGCAATTCTATGTTGCTACCACAAGAGGCAGTGTTTTTTTGTGCATGGCTATAAGCCAGCGCACCTAGAATAGTGTTTGTCCGGTTATCACTCCCTCCCTCCCTCCCTCCGGTCAATGTTGACCTGCATTTCTCTGTTGCACCACAAGAGGCAGTAGTCCCAGCACACCAAAATAAAGGACAACAAAATCAACCTGCCGATCTCTACTGCACAAGTAGAGTAGTGGTGAAAGCATAGGACTCCCATTCGGGAGACGGGGTTTCAAGGCCCCAGTGGGGATGACTTTATGGGACTATACCCCAAACTTCCACATGTTCATCCTTTCACTCCAACCTTTACCCCTTGCCTTATAGGTCCTGTCCCAACCCCAACCCTTATTCTAACCCCAACTCTTATTCTAACCCCAACCCACACTAGGCAGTCCCTCCAGAAAAACGCGGGCAAAAATCCTTGATTATGCAGGCAAAAATCCTTGATTATACAGGCAAAAATCCTTGATTATACAATGGAATATGCAGGGTTTTTATGTGATTTTATGCATTGAAAATGCGGGGATTTTCTGAAGTTGCGGGAAATTGCGAATATTGCAAGAATATGCAAAAAATGCAATAACCTGTCCTGTATTTTCGTGCACACCCCACTCTAATGCATATAGCCTACACTACGTCTTCACATGCTTGGAATGATATGAGAAATAACAAAACCATAGCCGATGCGAGAGCGCCTAGACCAGGTACGGTTATAGACCGGCGTCATGATTGAAGGCAGCCTTAAAGGGCAATGCTCGTTTTTGACAACCTGGACCTTATTTACGACATATTATAAGAAGTTTGACTCACCAAGATCACTTTGGTGTAGTTCGGAGGCCTGTAGAAGAAATTTAAAATCCAGCGCGAGCCAGTATATCCATGTAATGACGGTGATCGGGGCACCGAGAATGCAGTTTCTCAAAATCTATTTTCGGCCGCTAAACGGTTGTTTTCATCAATCAGATTGGATGAATCGACAGTTGAGATTCCTCAAAGCGAGCCATTGTTGTGGTTTTCAAATACGGGGTCTTTAGCCTCTGTAATATGATCTTTACACGCCTTTCCCCACTTGCTCCAGCACGCATGCGCACAGGCCAGCGCGCAGACTGGCTATTCTCCGGCTCACATTCTCTGCGCTACGATCGTTGTTGGTGCCGAGAATATTGTCGTCGTCATTCTTCAGCAACAATCCGATCGTAGCGCAGAGAATAACCGTTTAACCGTTTAGCGGCCGAAAATAGATTTTGAGAAACTGCATTCTGGTTGCCCCGATCACCGCCATTACATGGATATACTGGCTCGCGCTGGATTTTAAATTTCTTCTACAGGCCTCCGAACTACACCAAAGTGATCTCGGTGAGTCAAACTTCTTATAATATGTCGTAAATAAGGTCCAGGTTGTCAAAAACGAGCATTGCCCTTTAAAAGGCAGCATTGGAACTTATAAACAACCCCGATGTCTGGTCTCTGTGGTCGTCCAGGTCATTTGCTATTTCCAAGTTTATCAGACCAAACATTTTTCCCATGTCTATGATCTGATGTTTATTGATTTGATCTTAATATAATCGATGCAGCTGTGCTTTAGCCTACTCTTATTGGCTATTTATTTCCTTCATTCATGATGAGAATAGCAGAGGACTTTGAACTTGATATATTAAACAGAAATTGGTGCAATTCACTAGAATGCAGGAAATGAGATGTCTGACACTCATAATCTCATGGGGGAGGACCCCCAGACCCCTGCTTGATTTGTTTTCCGTGAGCATGGGACTGCTGGCAAGGTGTCCCTTATCTTTCCCCATTGAAGGTGGCAACCCTACAAACGAGGTGAAAAACATTCAAACCTGAAGCAGAAAAATGCGGAAAGTATGAAATCAAGCGAGCCCCGCATATTCCAAGTTTTTTGCGTTGAGTTCAGTGATTATCGCGGTGAAAATGCGCTCTTTCTAAAATGATGTGACCCTTGCATAATCATATTTGCATTCTGTCACCACTTGGAGCCTCTCACCAGCAGCGAAGACATCTGGATCAGGTGTTTTGGATGCTCTTTTTGTGCGTGGCTGTAGGCCAGCGCACCAAAGATAGCAAATGTCTGGTTGTCACTCCCTCCCTCCTTCCCTCCCTCTCTCCCTTCCTCCGTCGGGTTGTTGACCCGCAGTTCTATGTTGCTACCACAAGAGGCAGTGTTTTTTTGTGCATGGCTATAAGCCAGCGCACCTAGAATAGTGTTTGTCCGGTTATCACTCCCTCCCTCCCTCCCTCCGGTCAATGTTGACCTGCATTTCTCTGTTGGCACCACAAGAGGCAGTAGTCCCAGCACACCAAAATAAAGGACACCAAAACCAACCCGCCGATCTCCGCTGCACAAGTAGAGTAGTGGTGAGAGCACAGGACTCCCACCTGGGAGACGGGGGGGTTCAAGGCCCCGGCAGACCTTAATTTATCAGACATTATTTCCTGTAATTTCAATTCACAGCTAGTTCAGTGCTGGACTAGCTTCCGTTCGGCCAGTCCTGAACAAAAACAAGCCAGGCTTGATCTGGCCTGGTTTCAAAGAACATACAGATGGTTTTCTTTGCATTCAGGTGGAGGCAGCAGTCAGTGAGCCATTGAACTACCTGTATCATGGTTGCATTGAGTTTGCTTGCTGCCTCTGCTTTGTTTTTAGCATGCACATAGATGACTGTGTCATCCGCATACATGTGGACTAGAGAACCAGAGCAGACAGAGGGCAGGTCATTTATGTACAGTACAGACTGAACAGGAGAGGGCCCAGGATCCATCCCTGTGGCACACCCACATCATGTTCCAGGGGGGTGATAGATCACCATTTATTCTGACACATTGTGTTCTACCCTCAAGATATGATCTCATCCAATTCAAGGCATGAGGTGAAAAATTAAACATGGACAGCTTAGTGATGAGCACATTGTGACTGGTGGTATCAACAGCCTTTTTCAGGTCTAAAAACACGGCTTCAATCACGCCCCCCTTGTCCATTTTCACTTTTACAGTCTCTAAAAAGAAGCAGTTTCTGGTTTCAGTGGAATGGTTGGTTTTGAACCCAAACTGCATAGGGTGAAGTGGATAGGGACTATTGTTGAGATGGGTGATTAGTTGCTCAGCTATACTCTTCTCAGCTATCTTTGAGACTATAGGGAGAATGCTAATGAGTCTGTAGTTGCTAACCTCATTTATATTCCCTGACTTAAAAAATGGTGTGATGATAGCTGACTTCCAGACCTGTGGATACACAGCCTTTCTAACAGAGGCATTAACCACTTTGGTAATGGGCTCTGAGAGTGACTCCCTATGCTTCTTCAGGAAAGAGGAGTCCAGCCCAAACACATCCTTAGCTTTAGAGCTTTTGTTCTTGATCTTAATATTTAGTTCTTGATCTTAATATTTTTGCCACTTGAGATTCCGATACTTCATTTATGGCGAAGACAGGATGTGTTTCATCTACTGGCACTGCATGTAAGCATTGGTAGAAGACAGGATGTGTTTCATCTACTGTCACTGCATGTAAGCATTGGTAGAAGACAGGATGTGTTTCATCTCACTGCATGTGAGCATTGGTAGAAGACAGGATGTGTTTCATCTCACTGCATGTGAGCATTGGTAGAAGACAGGATGTGTTTCATCTCACTGCATGTGAGCATTGGTAGAAGACAGGATGTTTCATCTCACTGCATGTGAGCATTGGTAGAAGACAGGATGTGTTTCATCTCACTGCATGTGAGCATTGGTAGAAGACAGGATGTGTTTCATCTCACTGCATGTGAGCATTGGTAGAAGACAGGATGTGTTTCATCTCACTGCATGTGAGCATGGGTAGAAGACAGGATGTGTTTCATCTCACTGCATGTGAGCATTGGTAGGCAGGCTGTACAGTATGTTAGAGCCTTAACAGAATCCACAAAGTAGGTGTTGAAAGCTGTTGCGACTTGTATTGCATCTTGAGTTAGGCAGCCATTTACATTTAGTTCGTTTTTTCCTTGAGTTTCCATGATCTTTTCCTGTCAGTTTCTTCAGATTATCCCAGATCAACTTAGTTACCATTTGCCTCATTAATAATGTTAATAAAAAGAGATGCCTTAGCCTGTCTTAGGCATTTGATTACTTTATTTCTCAGGGTTGTAAACCTACATGTCATGTCATGTTCCATTTTAGAGCTATTTTTAGAGCTAGGCTACTGTTCACCTTATTATGTACCGGTATGTATTTATTTAGGTATGTTGTAGATGAGTGGTTGTAAACCATGAACTCAGGTGTATTGGAATGAATTTAAACAAGTACATCTTATTCAATTTTCAAGTATTGTTCATTTATTTGAGTATCCCGTTCCTATAGGAACAAAGTAGCCTAGCCTACATTAAGGTGAATTGTTATAGCACCCGCCTTGCAATAAAATAACATAGGCCTACTGAAATACCTTATTACTCTATAGGGTTAATAATAAAGGTTTGAATTAAATTGAAAATCTGACCACTCCCTTTTTATTGTTTGCAAAGCCCGACATACTTCGCACGTGTTGTGGGGACATCTTTACATGTCCAGCAGGTGCCTGGATGCTACCCTAGAAAGCACAAGCTTAGTTTGAACGGGGAGCATTTTGACAGGGGCACTCCGATTTTGGCAACAGTTACAATAAACATGCAATAGAATTAAATCGTAAGAAACATGATACAAAAATACACAAATAAACATACATCTTAAAATAGTAGGCTACTCACACACGCTCACACACACACACCCCTCCCAACACACAGGAACGCTCAGGCAATGTTATATCTGCCCATAATAGCTTGGTTATTCTATTGTTTTGCAAGTCATCAAACAACGGAATGCTCAAATCGTCAAGTAACCAAACATGGCTTATAGGCTACAACATGAAGTGAGACTGATTTTCGACATCTAGAACACAGACATATCCTGTCGTTGGGTGTTGTACTTTTTCACTGGCCAAACCAGTCTAGCCTACCTCAACTGATCTGCCTCGTTAAAACTATTATTATGGCGTGAATGTTACAGCGTAGGCTACGGGTCGCCTGGTGAGCTTCGCATTGCCCTCTTCAAACCTAAAATATAGGCTACGATCGCTTTTTGTGATAATTGCACCTCTTGTGATGTTCTGGTCTTTGAGTGGTAGAAACACTTGTCCTGTTGGAAGAAGAGCGCAGATCAAACTAATGAGATGTATGAGACTTACTTCAGAACAGAGACAAATAAATTCAACTTATAGTTTGGCAACTGAGGCTTAGGGGGCAAACACACTCGTTTGGTTTATGTGTTACCTGGCTGGTTAGCTGCCATCACTCGGGCACTCTGGATGGGGAAAGGGCAGTGGAGGAGTAGCGCGCCTCCGTTTGTGCCGCTTTTCACGTTTACCGTTGACAAAGGAAGAGAGGGAGGGGAGGGGCACGGTGTGTGCGGGGGGGGAAATTACAACGTATTTGGGGCTTTATTATTACACGCTTTTAATCGAGAATTGATCGATGTCACTATGGGCCACATACAGTAGGCCTACACTGTAAAAAAAAAAACTTTCAAAAGGGCACTTGCCTTGTCCAGAGGGCAAAGGGCAGCTGCTCTAGCACCACCTCCTGTCTATCTGTGCGCGTGCCTGAGCTGCACTGACAACTAAAGAACAAGCGAGCGCGCGTTCACGCGAAGGGGAGGGATTCTGCGGGGAGTGAACTTTCACACAGCAACTGCTACAGATGAAAACGAAAGTAAAAGGTTTCTGAAGAAGAATCCATTTCGCTTCGACAGAAAATAATACAATCTCAAATTGGAGAGGAGATTACAGAGTAAGTAGGCTACTATAATTCAGAATAACCTTTCAAAATATCACGGTCGATTTAACAGTGAGAGAGGTGAGTTGCTGTTTAATCCAGTTCCGTTTAACCAGAGTTTTCAAAGAGGGAGAGAATCAGCATTGTGTTCTTAGGGCGGAGAGGGGTGACGCAGCTGGAAATAAACCAAACGTTTCCACACAGCCTCCACTTTGAGACAACAGAGAATATTAACTTCTCAACGTGGAGACGAGAATCAAACCTGCAAACTCGTCGCCTTTCGGCCTCAATCACCGATTTGAGTGTGAACCAGGTCGTTCATGTGAATCGTGTCCGGGGAGTTGTAATAAAAGTAGGGAGGAGAGTTGATCAGTAGACCGACCCCTCCGTGTGCAGGCAGAGAACCAGGCTGGAAGAGTTTACACATGTCCTGTTATCAAGCTCCCTATTAGCTTTGGGTTTACATCTGAAATATTGCCAAGTGCTTTTGCCTTTGGCTCTCAGTCTCACTTTCGTCTTCCTACGCGAATGTTTGCAAACTATTTTAAACTTCACAGATGCGGCTGCAAGTTAGAAACGCTCGTTGTCATCATGTCTGTTTATGTTTAATGCAAACAATTTTAAATGTTCTTCAAAAGCCGTTCAAATTTAAGCAGAACAGACACTTGTAAAATCATAAATGTCCTGAGTGTAGGCTAATCTCTTTCTGGCGTTGAGGTCACCAGCAGCACTAAAAGGCGGATTTGCGAGGAAGTAGGTAGTGATGGCGACTGGAGAAATGAGGCTTTCTGAAACACCGAGGCTTCGAGGCACATTGCATAATATATTCATTAGGTCTATTCAGGCCCCATAAATGCTTTATACACTACTGACACCTGCTGGCGAAGATAATTTAGAGCAGCCATTATGGATTACATGGAAACGGAGCCCTGTAACATTAATGATTGAACTGATTTGGTTGACAACTTGACCACTGATTGTCAATCTGGCCACACCTGTAGTAATTGATCTGTGCTGCATGTAAACCAAGGGAAGTGAAGAAGGTATTGTCTGATGTGTCTTGATTTATCACCCTGACTCTGCCATACAGTTGAGTTGAACTGAGGAGCAATAGAGTCCTAGCTGTAGGATAGTTGAACAAACTGACTCATCTTCATCTGCCTGGACCCACGACGAAGATGTGTTAAAACAACTCTTCTATTGCTGGGTCAGTGGCTATAATTGAGCAAAGGAATAGCCAGCCAGTAGCCCGCACTAAACACTGAGGACATATTAGAGGTGGATGGATGGATGACTTTAATTATCCCTCTAGGGGGAAATTTGGTGATTCAGCAGTGGAAAAATATTAGAGCAACGTTGTAAATGCAGATCCAGAATATGCATAGTAGTGGAATATAGTGTTGTTCCCAGTGAGCTCTGGTGCACTCTGACAACCAGGACCACGTTCCTGCTCCTTCTACTCACTGAGCTGCCCAGTCTCTCTGACAACCAGGACCACGTTCCTGCTCCTTCTACTCACTGAGCTGCCCAGTCTCTCTGACAACCAGGACCACGTTCCTGCTCCTTCTACTCACTGAGCTGCCCAGTCTCTCTGACAACCAGGACCACGTTCCTGCTCCTTCTACTCACTGAGCTGCCCAGTCTCTCTGGGAGGAGCTGGACAGGTTTCTGAGGGAGGCAGCTTCTCTCATGACAGTGGAGATGCTCCAGCCATTGTGTGTGTGTGTGTGTGTGTGTGTGTTGTGTGTTTCGCCACCTACATCGTGTGATGTGCGTGTGTCTCACCGCATGACAAATAAAGATGTTTGTTTTTTGTTGTTGACATCATGTTGTCACTGATCTGTTCTGGGACTGTTGTGCCATAAGAGCGTCATGCTGTATGTGAAAAAGATGCACATTCATCTCTGCTTTATAAACCATCAACCTACCAATGGATCTATTAATAATTTGACTGCTTTTCAGGGGCACCGCCTCTAAAATGAGTCTCTCTGTGGAGAGAGGAGGAGAACACTGCCTCTAAAATGAGTCTCTCTGGAGAGAGAGAGGAGGAGAACACTGCCTCTGAAATGAGTCTCTCTGGAGAGAGAGAGGAGGAGAACACTGCCTCTAAAATGAGTCTCTCTGGGGAACATCACACGGACACCAAAGCTAAGAGGTAAGATGAGAATCCAGAACTGCTCATGACTGGTCTCCATCTCAGAGCTCAGCAGTGATATGATGACATCATCTTTAGTCAGAATACATGAGAGACTGAAGGTCTCTCTCTGTTGTGTTGAAGCTCAATCCAGCAGGAGAGACCACCCTCACCTGTACCCAGCTGTATGTCCATGAAGAGTGACAGGTCTATGGATCAACCAATCAGCTTCAGAGAAGGAGATCTTACCACTGAGTCACGGTAGGATCTTCAGATTGTTGTTATTAAACTGTTTTATACTAAAACATAAACTGCACCAACATGTATGATTACCTCTATAGTCAGTCATTATTAACCTCTACCTTCAGCTCTACTTATAGACCCTACTGTGCGTTTCCTGGCTCATATTGACCAGATTCTTATCAACCTTGTCAAAGTAGTCATCAATTAATATTCACCCTCTCAAATTACATCAGTGAGCGAGATGTTGGTATGTGGGGTTTGGTGTCTAATCTCATGACTTGCTCACCACTCGAACTTATTAAAAGCAATACCGTTGCACACCAGCACTAGAGGGCAGGCATGAGGAAAACATGTCCTGCTTCAGACAGCTCTATCTCAAGAAGAATAAATGTCACAGCTGAGATATTTACACTGTAGGAATCCTGGGAACCGTAGGAGAAACTGTAGTGACAAGTTAGAAAACGGGTATGAATTTAAAAGCACCAACTGCCACCAGGGTGGAGTACTGTGGATGACATTCACACAAACTTGTTAGTTAGCTTTGACAACCGTAGGACAATACCAGTGGCATCTGCATAATGTAGATCTCAACCCAGATCCTGCAGAGCTAATTATTAATAGATATAGTTCTCACCAACTGATTAATGCAAATGCTACTTAATTGTCCATTAAATGATGTACTATTCTTTTCATTGATGGTAAAAGGTATGTAATAATGACCAGTGCTGTTATTTCATATCCTGTAATGAAGGAGAGATGCTAGTTTCCTCTTTATTGAGACAGTAGGGGTGAGAGGGGTGAGGAGAAGGGGAGACACAGGGGAGAAGGCTGTAGCAGGATCAAACCCACCCTACCAGGAGGGGAAATGTGCTTCTGAGACAGGGGGGTGTTAAAAATCCCAAAAGAGCCGACCAACTCTCTGTCCCTCCTGGCTGCCCAGCCACTGTCCCACCCACCCAGGTGTAGAGGGCGGAGCTTCACCTGTAAAGAGGTCAAAGGTTATCCAGCATCTCCTGTGTGTTCTTACCGACACCCACCTTGATAGCCATCCTTTCCCACTCAGACATTCCTCCAATCTTTTTCATGGTTCATATTGAACCACTGATGTTATTTAATAAAGGTGACATCTATCTATCTATCTATCTATCTATCTATCTATCTATCTATCTATCTATCTATCTATCTATCTATCTATCTATCTATCTATCTATCTATCTATCTATCTATCTATCTATCTATCTATCTATCTATCTATCTATCTATCTGTCTCTATCTACCCCTCTCTCTCTCTCTCTCTCTCTCTCTCTCTTTCTCTCTCTCAATCTCTCTCTCTGTATGTCTCTAAATCTCTGTCTCTGTGTGACTCCTTGTGTCTCTGTCTCTCAGAGCTGTTCAGCTGACTATAGACCAAACCTGACTTCTGAATCCTAGCCCCATCTCTAGCAGAACACACACACACACACACACACACACACACACACACACACACACACACACACACACACACACACACACACACACACACACACACACACACACACACACACACACACCACTAGATGGCCCTAGATAGAGATATTCATAAATCCTTTTTACATGAGTCCAAAACCCCACCAACACCCACTAACGTGTGTTCAGTCTTCAGTGGTGAAGGGAACACTCATCATTCAGTCTCATGTCTGCTGACTCTGCAGTAGACACGGGTATTTCTCAGCTCCAGCTCTGATCAGCAGTGATGTAAACACCAACCCCGGGTAGACACGCTGATTTACACCCCTTGTCCTGAGCGGTGATGACCTGCGTTGTTGTTGCATGTGTCCTTGTCCAGATGAGCAGCTTTTGCCTCCTGCAACTTTGTAGATCACAAGTGACCGTTTTATTCATTAATCATGTGTGGGCTGATGTCATCATGTGTAGGATTGTATGGGGTGAAGTTACTTTCATACGGGCGTCTTTTTCATGGTTCATATTGATTTACATTTCCACTCCAACAAACACAGCAGTTCCAGCTGATAATACTCTGGTGATGTCTCTGTGTCTTTGACAGGATCAAACAGCAGAGACCAGCCTCACCTGGACCCAGCTGTGTGTCCATGAAGAGTGACTGGTCTATGGGTCTACCTCTCAACTTCAGTGATGGAAAGACCCTCGATGAGAAAAGGTGAATATGAACCACTGATGTTATTTAACAAAGGTGACATGTTATTCTATAAAAGGATTCAAACATTAAGATTTGCATCATATCATGTTTATCATGAAAATCAAGTATGACAGATCTGTGGAGCCATCCTTTTCAGAGAAGGAGTTTATCAAATAAGTAAGAGATGACGTCTGGAAAAGAAGAGTCTGACAGTGTGTTCAGAATCCCCAGGTGAAGCTGAGGGGTTTTCTAACACACTGAAGGGCTCTTGTTTTAACATAATGACCGGCTGGCCATACGTTACTACTTACCACTGAACCCCAAACTGCTCCCAGTGAGCAGGCTAGCGCCTTGCATGGCAGATACCACCATTGGTGTGTGAATGAGAGGCCATTGTATAACACTTTGGATAAAAGCGTTATATAAGTGCAGTCCATTTACCATTTACCATGTACACAATATTCTACTGATCCTGTAATATGAGTCCTAAAGGGATAGAGGATGTATAATATAGTGCTGGTCCTGTAATATGAGTCCTAAAGGGATAGAGGATGTATAATATAGTGCTGGTCCTGTAATATGAGTCCTAAAGGGATAGATGATGTATAATATAGTGATGGTCCTGTAATATGAGTCCTAAAGGGATAGAGGATGTATAATATAGTGCTGGTCCTGTAATATGAGTCCTAAAGGGATAGAGGATGTATAATATAGTGCTGGTCCTGTAGTATGAGTCCTAAAGGGATAGAGGATGTATAATATAGTGCTGGTCCTGTAACATGAGTCCTAAAGGGATAGAGGATGTATAATATAGTGCTGGTCCTGTAATATGAGTCCTAAAGGGATAGAGGATGTATAATATAGTGCTGGTCCTGTAATATGAGTGTGCAGAGAGACTGTGCTGGCTGGGCCGTCAGGGTCCGTCTGCAGGAGAGGGAGCTGAGCGCACGGTGAACAGGGGGACTCTGGGGAGGTGGAGGTGGAGAGGCTGGAGTCATAACAGGTGTTGGGCTGGTGGAGGAGGACCCAAGAGCAGACATGATAGGCGTAGGGGGACAAGCCCACGTTGGGGCACGTTTATTGGTCAGGCAGGAACGTGGTAGTCAGACAGGCGTGGGGTTCAGGGAGGAACGTGGCAGTCAGACAGGCGTGGGGTTCAGGCAGGAACGTGGCAGTCAGACAGGCGTGGGGTTCAGGCAGGAACGTGGTAGTCAGACAGGCGTGGGGTTCAGGCAGGAACGTGGCAGTCAGACAGGCGTGGGGTTCAGGCAGGAACGTGGTAGTCAGACAGGCGTGGGGTTCAGGCAGGAACGTGGTTCTCCAGGCAAGGTTCAGGCAGGAACGTGGTTCTCCAGGGAAGGTTCAGGCAGGAACGTGGTTCTCCAGGGAAGGTTCAGGCAGTAGCAGGGAGGTCAGACTAGGACAAAGGAAAACAAAAAGGGTGAGGTAGGGTTTGGATGAATGCAGGTTAGGTTAAAGCTAGAGACGTGATACCCACTAGGTTGGTCAGCGATCTGGCACCGACTGCTGAGTAGCCCGGCTTCTTAACCTGGCTGAGATGGGTTGATTGGTGACGTCAGGCAGGTGTGGAGTGGGACCACGCCCGGGTCATGGCTGAGATGGGTTGATTGGTGACGTCAGGCAGGTGTGGAGTGGGACCACGCCCGGCTCGTGGCTGAGGCTGATTGGTGATGTCAGGCAGGTGTGGAGTGGGACCACGCCCGGCTCGTGGCTGAGACTGGTGAGAGTGCAGTTCCCGCTGCGCCCTCTGGGACGTACCAGGAGAATCTGAGTCAGGGTCAGAGGGCGTGGTAGCGGGACGAAGGCGGGGCTGGCGAGGCGGGGGCGTGACAACATGTCGTTTTGAGTGATATTGTAATGCCTTCTGGTTATAATAGAATATCACTACTGGAGCTGTTTAATCCAAAAAGGCGCAATGCTTCCTGCAGTTGGGTTGGATGGAGGTGCTGGTTCTGGGAGGAGCAACATTCTGTCTGGTGATATTGTAGGAATGGAGCAGAAGACCACTGCAGTGAAGATTAGGCCTACACAACTTTCCCATGACAGTGCTTTGCAGACATTATAATTATTTGGTGTTGTGAATTATAAAAGGAAGATAGAAACTTGACTGACTTAATATCTTAACCCACCAGTGAAATGTAATTGACTTCAATCACAAGTCATACAAACATCACAAACATCAAGTCGTATAATAACACAATAGCCCCTATATGCACAATGCTACAATACAAGGCCTCTGAACACGTGATTCAGTACACAGGTGTGTTTGATCAAACCAAGATGAGGTCATTGTGAGAAGTAGGCTGTGTTTTCTAGAATACATTCATGACATGAAACTGTATTGGTACTGTAGGTTTACATCTGTATTGACCCAGATACAACATGACATAAAATGAAGACATACTTATAAAACGGGGAGGTTCTCAAGTATTAATAATATCATTAGGAGACATTGTCTGCAACCTGGACCTACACACCTCCAGAGTCCTGAAGCGCGGGCAAGAAAGATTGTGTCCGACCCCTCCCAGTACTGGAAATGTAGTGATCGAGCTACAAGACAAAGAGGGAAATTATGAAAGTGATTAGTAAGAATAAAACGGCACCAATGACATCATTAGCGTTAGACCTACAGCATATTGAATGTAGTTTGAGTGAGAGAGAATAAGCAGGAGAAACCCTATGACTTCTAACCAACGTAACGCTGCTTAAATACAACACAGCAGCACTCACAACACTTCTGGTAGCTTAGGCTCTCACTCCAGAAACCTTGCAGTGCAGTTTAATGCCAGGGAAGGGTCCATTATTATGGTTGAATCCAGTGCGCTGTGCAGATTACTGTCCGTCCGTCCT
>NW_028176297.1:100000-207500 GCF_949987555.1 Borostomias antarcticus
CCCCAGTGTAGAGAGAGACCCAGAACACCACCTGGTCCATCAGCAGACCACGCCTGCCCCCAGTGTAGAGAGAGACCCAGAACACCACCTGGTCCATCAGCAGACCACGCCTGCCCCCAGTGCAGAGAGAGACCCAGAACACCACCTGGTCCATCAGCAGACCACGCCTGCCCCCAGTGTAGAGAGAGACCCAGAACACCACCTGTACTGCAGCCACCCAGAGAGCAGTACGTTCAGAGAAGTGATGAAACAAGTAAGAGATTCACTTGGTAATCTGCTCTCTAACATGATTTAGATCCTCTCACCATCTGTAGAGCTTTGCCATGAATTCATCAAAAGGTCCAAGGCACTCTTCTTGATTAAAAACTTTAATTATCGGCTAGTTCATCTTAGAACAGAATAAAATAAAACAGCCAACATGTTTTGGCCATGGGGCCTTCATCAGGGCGAGTTACAAACTAGAGCAAAAGTCAGTAGAAGGCCTTAATAGGCTAAGCAGGCTGCACCCATGGGTGCGGCCAGTGATCACAATTCTAGACAGCTGTGTAGCTAGGAACTGGATAAATCATGCTGCCCACAGGAGGACATCCTTGTCACATATACATTACTGACATGTGTTCAACACACAAGAGACTCAATACCTAGGCTAGAGAAAAGGACAACAGGAAAATACACAAAATCAACATCACTTGTCCTAGGTTACAGTCACATAATGAGACACCAAGAAAATAAGAAAATACATATATAATAATCATAATCAATAACCCTTGTAAGCAGAAGAGAGGACTACCAAATTCCTGAAGGTAGAAGATCTATAGAAAATAAATCATGTCTATAGCATCATTCAGCCCTGGGGAACGCAAAGCCTGTAGTCATATTTGTAGTCATATTTGCTATGAATGTTTGTATTCCTGTCAATCTAATTTCTTGTACTTCCTGTCTCTCCTTAGTTGTTAGAGGTCTCCAAAGAGCCGTAGAGGATCATAAAGCCACTTTGAAGAGGAGGTTTGAACATGTGATTGAAGGAATCATAAAAACAGGGAATGCAACCCTCCTCAACAGCATCTACACTGAGCTCTACATCACAGAGGGACAGAGTCAAGGGGTTAATAATGAACATGAGGTTTGGCAACTTGAGAGAGCATCCAGGAAACAAACCACATATGACACACCCATCAACTACAATGACATCTTCAAACCCCTGCCTGGTCAAATGAGACCCATCAAACCCTGGCCTGGTCAAGAGAGACCCATCAAACGCTTTCCTGGTCAAGAGAGACCCATCACACCCCTGTCTGGTCAAGAGAGACCCATCAAACCCCTGTCTGGTCAAGAGAGACCCATCACACTCCTGCCTGGTCAAGAGAGACCCATCAGAACTGTGCTGACTGTGGGCGTCCCTGGTATTGGAAAAACCGTCTGTGTGCAGAAGTCAATCTTAGACTGGGCTGAAGGAAAGGCAAATCAAGATGTGGAAGTCATGTTTGTGCTTCCTTTCCGGGAGCTGAATTTGATTAGACATGTCCGGTACAGTTTACTCCAACTGCTGAATGTTTTCCACCCAGAACTACACATGGAAGATGCAGAGCAACTTGCTGTCTCTAAAGCCACGTTCATCTTTGATGGTCTGGATGAGAGCAGACTGCCCCTAGACTTCAGAAAGAACCAGACCTGCTGTCATGTCACAGAGTCAACCTCAGTGGATGTGCTGCTGACCAACCTCATCCAGGGGAATCTGCTCCCCTCTGCTCTCCTCTGGATAACCTCCCGACCTGCAGCAGCCAATCAGATCCCTTCTGAGTGTGTTGACCGGGTGACAGAGGTACGAGGGTTCAATGACGCACAGAAGGAAGAGTACTTCATGAAGAGAATCAGTGATGAGAAACTGGCCAGAAGAATCATCTCACACATCAAGACATCAAGGAGCCTCTACATCATGTGCCACATACCAGTCTTCTCTTGGATTTCTTCCACAGTCCTTGAGCACATGCTGAGTACAGAGAAGCAGGGAGAGATGCCCAAGACCTTGACTGAGATGTACACACACTTCCTGCTCATTCAGATGAAGCTGAAGAACCAGAAGTATCAAGGGGAAATCAAGACCGACGAGGAGGAGCTCTTGAGGGCCGACAGGGAAGTTCTCCTGAAGCTGGCAAAGCTGGCGTTTGACCATCTGGAGAAGGGCAACCTCATGTTCTATGAAGAAGACCTGAAAGAGTGTGGCCTCGATGTCCAAGAGGCAGCAGTGTTCTCAGGAGTTTGCACAGCAATCTTCAAAGAAGAGTCAGTGCTTTTTCAGAGGGCAGTCTACTGCTTTGTGCATCTGAGCATTCAGGAGTTTTTCTCAGCTGTCTACATTTACCATTGTTACGCAACCAAGAACATGGAGGCACTGGAGCCCTTCCTTGATGCTGATCCGTGGAGGAGGAGGAGTGAGGAGCTGTCTCTGAATGAGCTGCTGAGGGGGGCGGTACACAAAGCTTTGCAGAGTGAGAATGGACACCTGGACCTTTTTGTCCGCTTCCTCCACGGCCTCTCTCTGGAGTCCAATCAGAGACTCTTACGAGGCCTGCTGCCTCAGATTGAGAGGAGTCCAGAGAGCATCCAGGAAACAAGCAGATTCCTCAAGGAGATGGGGGAGGAGGGGGAGGAGGAGGAGGAGGAGGAATTGCAGAACATCTCCCCAGAGAGGTGCATCAATCTCTTCCAATGCTTGATGGAGATGAATGACCATTCAGTTCAGCAGGACATCCAAGCTTACATGCAGAAGAAGACATCAACCCAATCCCTGAGTCCAATACAGTGCTCAGCGCTGGCCTACATGCTGCAGATTTCAGAGGAGGTTCTGGATGAGCTTGACCTGAACAAATACAACACATCACAGGAGGGGCGGAGGAGACTGATCCCAGCTGTGCAGGTCTGCAGAAAGGCTATGTAAGTATTCATCTTTCTATACAATTTGATCAATCTATTTAACCTTGTCTGTCCCATTGACCCAGAGGTGTCTTCTGGAAGGGAGCCCTCCAAACAAAACATGATATAAAACTATAAACACAAAAATACAATTATAGATACAAAATACAATAATACAAAAAATCAAATGAATATAAAATACAGTATACAGAATGCACAGTGCTGAGTAAGGTGCTAAACACTTAATGAAAGCAATGATCAGAAAAGATCTGTCCTTTGAATTGGTCCCTGATCTGTCCTTTGAATTGTCCGCTTTGAATTCAAAGCTGCTTAATGGACAATTCAAAGCTGCCCTCCTTGTCTCTGTATGTGCACTCTAACCAGAAATGTGGTACTATTCCCTGTTACTAAAACCCCTTACCCCTTACTAAAACAGTTCTCTGTGTTACTAAAACCCCTTACCCCTTACTAAAACAGTTCCCTGTGTTACTAAAACCCCTTACCCCTTACTAAAACAGTTCCCTGTGTTACTAAAACCCCTTACCCCTTACTAAAACAGTTCCCTGTGTTACTAAAACCCCTTACCCCTTACTAAAACAATTCCCTGTGTTACTAAAACCCCTTACCCCTTACTAAAACAGTTCCCTGTGTTACTAAAACCCCTTACCCCTTACTAAAACAGTTCCCTGTGTTACTAAAACCCCTTACCCCTTACTAAAACAGTTCCCTGTGTTACTAAAACCCCTTACTAAAACAGTTCCCTGTGTTACTAAACCCCCTTACCCCTTACTAAAACAGTTCCCTGTGTTACTAAACCCCTTACCCCTTACTAAAACAGTTGCCTGTGTTACTAAAACCCCTTACCCCTTACTAAAACAGTTCCCTGTGTTACTAAACCCCCTTACCCCTTACTAAAACAGTTCCCTGTGTTACTAAAACCTCTTACCCCTTACTAAAACAGTTCCCTGTGTTACTAAACCCCCTTACCCCTTACTAAAACAGTTCCCTGTGTTACTAAACCCCTTACCCCTTACTAAAACAGTTCCCTGTGTTACTAAAACCCCTTACCCCTTACTAAAACAGTTCCCTGAGTTACTAAAACCCCTTACCCCTTACTAAACAGTTCCCTGTGTTACTTAAACCCCTTACCCCTTACTAAAACAGTTCCCTGAGTTACTAAAACCCCTTACCCCTTACTAAAACAGTTCCCTGTGTTACTAAAACCCCCTTACCCCTTACTAAAACAGTTCCCTGTGTTACTAAACCCCTTACCCCTTACTAAAACAGTTCCCTGTGTTACTAAAACCCCTTACCCCTTACTAAAACAGTTCCCTGTGTTACTAAAACCCCCTTACCCCTTACTAAAACAGTTCCCTGAGTTACTAAAACCCCCTTACCCCTTACTAAAACAGTTCCCTGTGTTACTAAAACCCCCTTACCCCTTACTTAAACAGTTCCCTGTGTTACTAAACCCCTTACCCCTTACTAAAACAGTTCCCTGTGTTACTAAAACCCCTTACCCCTTACTAAAACAGTTCCCTGTGTTACTAAAACCCCTTACCCCTTACTAAAACAGTTCCCTGTGTTACTAAAACCCCTTACCCCTTACTAAAACAGTTCCCTGTGTTACTAAAACCCCCTTACCCCTTACTAAAACAGTTCCCTGTGTTACTAAAACCCCTTACCCCTTACTAAAACAGTTCCCTGTGTTTCTAAACCCCTTACCCCTTACTAAAACAGTTCCCTGTGTTACTAAAACCCCTTACCCCTTACTAAAACAGTTCCCTGTGTTACTAAAACCCCCTTACCCCTTACTAAAACAGTTCCCTGTGTTACTAAAACCCCTTACCCCTTACTAAAACAGTTCCCTGTGTTACTAAAACCTCTTACCCCTTACTAAAACAGTTCCCTGTGTTACTAAACCCCATTTAAATAATTTAATCTTAACTGCTTTGTCCCTCATCCATCTACAATATTTACTACAATTCTGAATTTATGACTGAATGAGCCACAATTAAGTTACAAACACAATTTACTATACATATAAAGAGTACTTGCCTATGCTCTACAGCATGATATTTTAGGCAGAATACTTTTCTCGCCGTCAGCTAGAAATCTTTGTCTGCTTCACACAACTCCTTAACTCTTGCTATCATATAGGAATGCTGTCATATAGGAATGCTGTCATAAAGGAATGCTGTCATATAGGAATGCTGTCATATAGGAATGCTGCCATAAAGGAATGCTGTCATATAGGAATGCTGTCATATAGGAATGCTATTATATAGGAATGCTGTCATATAGGAATGCTGTCATATAGGAATGCTGCCATAAAGGAATGCTGTCATATAGGAATGCTGTCATATAGGAATGCTATTATATAGGAATGCTGTAATATAGGAATGCTATCATATATATAAACTTTATTACAGGCTCGTAGCCCACATTGTAAAGACAGTACCTTATATATATAAAAACAATTAGACACACACTTCTACAATTAGAAGCAAATAACAGGCACAAAGGCTAAAAGAGGCACTCATGCCAGTGTTCCCGGATGGTAGACAAGTACCTGACAGAGCTACGGCCAGGATCTGTCATCAGTTCAATGATGTCATTCAGAGAGCGGTCAAGTCTGCGCTTAAATGTGAAGGTCAGGTTCCTCAACAGGGCCATGAAGGTGATAAGTCCAAGGTTACAAAAAAGCTCACTGGCTCTGGTACTCCTGGGTTTCTTCAGCAGAATCCTAAGGCAGTCATTGTAAGCTACCTGCAGCTTGCGCAAGCTCTCCTTCTTATAGTTCACCCAGAGGGGAGCTGTATAGAGAGGGGTGCAGTAAGCTCTAAACAGGTTCACTTTAACATCAACAGTACAGTAGTGACATTTTCTGACCAGCATATTAGCTTGGGCATTCTCCTCTGTCTGTACATATCAGCATCATCCTCCATTGTGTCAGTGGTAATGTGTCCCAGGTATTTTGTACTATTGGACACACACAGGGTTTGCCCTGAGAGATGAAACACAGGAAACTCAAGGTCCAGGTCTTCCTTAGTCCTACATATCAGTACCATACTCTTTTTGGCATTATACTTAACATCAAAATCAACCCCATAGACTGAGCAGATATTAAGCAACTGTTGAAACCCAGTGCTACTGGGGGATAGAATGGCCAGGTCATCCACATACATAAAATGGTTGATCAGGGTCTCACCTATCATGCATCCTGTCCTGCACACCCCCAGCTGCTTAGACAGGTCGTCCATATAGAGATTGAAGAGGGCTGGGGATAAAAGCCCCCCCTGCCGGTGTTAGGGTTTTGATGGAGGACCCAAGAGCAGACACGATTGGGGTGAAAGCCCGTAGGCACGTTTATTGAGATCCGGGGAGAGGCAGGCAGTAACGTGGTCCATAGACAGGCGTGGGTCAGGCGGGGACGTGGTAGTCGTACAGGCGATGGTCAGGCAGGAGCAGGGTTGTCGTACAGGCGTGGGTCAGGCAGGAGCAGGGTAATCGTACAGGCGTGGGTCAGGCAGGAACTGGATACTGGGAAGACAGGGAGAACAGGGTAAGGCAAGGTTCAAAAACAGACGAGGCAGGGAGCTAGAGACGTGTACCCACTAGGTTGGTTGGTCAACGATCTGGCACAGAGGGCTGTGTGGACCGGCTTCTTATCCTGCTGGTGATTGGCTGATCAGGACCAGGTGCGTTGATAGGCTGATCAGGACCAGGTGCGTTGAGGTGTGGAGGAGAGGCAATCAAGGTGACGCACGGCAGGTGTGGATCGGGGGCGTGTCTGGCTTGTGACCGCAGACGTGCCCGCAGTTCCCGCTGCAGGCTCTGGGAGGTGCTGGGGGAAACGGAGTCCGGCACTGGAGAGACAGGGACAGGCTGGGGACCAGCGTCAGAACCGAGGATCGGTCCGGGGTCAGGGGGCTGAGGAAGTGGACGAGGCTGACGCGGCGGTGCCGTGACAGCCGGACCCCATTACCAACACTGAAGGGGGTGGATAATATACTCCCCCATTTTACCTGCATCCGCTGGTTTGCATACCAGTAAGCTAGGATGCGTACTAGTATACTAGGCACACCCCTAAGCTTAAGCTTGTTAAAAAGCTTGTAGTAGTGGACGCGGTCAAAGGCTTTGGATGCATCAATGAAACCAATAAGCATAGTAGAGCCCTGCCTTCTATATGTCTCTACCGCTTCCTTTAGAGCATAAATACATAGGTCAGTACAGTGCCTGGGCTTAAAGCCGAATTGATTATCCGTGGTGGTTATATAGACACTTAACCTGTCAAGTAGCAGTTTTTCAAGCACTTTGGACAGAATGCTGGCTAGTGCTATGGGTCTGTAGTTATCAATACTACCTACTTTACCAGCTTTGTCTTTAATTACTGGAACAAGCATAACCGACAACATGGAGTCTGGCAATGTGCCATGAGTAATCAGCCCTGTGAAGCAGATAGACAGCAGCACTGCCAACCTGGGCCCAGCTAACTTTAAGTGCTCTTCTGTAATGTTGTCCAGGCCACTGGCTTTGTTGTCTGTAAGTTGTCCTATGGCATTAAAAACCTCATTGGTGTTAAAATAGATAGTTTCATCTTCTATTTTGCCTACATGATAAGGCTCACTTTTAATACAGTTGAATAAAGCTGCATAGTGCTGCCTCCACAGGTCAGCTATGTCCACTGCATCTGTTACACCCTCTATATTACATGGGAGCGCTGCTTTAGCCCTGTTGATAGTTTTTACCTCTTTCCAGAAGTCAGTGATGTTACAACTAAGCAAGTTGTCAGCCATGGAGTGAGCACTCAGGGCCTGCTCTTGTTTGATTATAAAACGCAGTGCATATTTGTATTTAGCATTAGTTTTCTTTTTATGCTCAAGGTCAGGTCCCTGCCTGGGCCTACCAGCCATTACCCAGGCCCTATGGGCCTCGTTGGCCTCAGCATGATGGCTAGCTACACATTTATTCCACTCTGGCTTGATGTTCTTGGCCTTCCTAGGATGAGTGGATAAAGACCTGCTAGCCTCATGTAGAGCTTTCACTGTATCATAGTACAAACCACATAAACGTTCACAGTGGGAAGAGTCCTCACAGTTTACATTAGTACAACAGATAGCATTCATAGGCAGATTCAATTTGCTCAGTAGGTCATCCGATCTGCAACAGTATTTGAGGACATCCTCATTAGATAGTTTACCCCACGCTATCTTAGCCTCACCATCATCCTCATTCTTAACCAACTTGGGTACATTGTCAACATTTAAAACCATGGCAATAGGGATGTGGTCAGAGGTGGCCAACCCATAACAGATCTCCATACTTTCTAATGAGGCATGAGCATCAACAGTGGATACAATGTGATCTAGCCAGGACGTAGTATTCCATGCTTCACTGACATAGCTAAAACTTGAGTCAGGCAAGAGAACTTTACTTGATATTACTAGGTTAGTGTCATTTGTGAACCTTAGCATGTGTTTTGCAAATAGAGAATTACTATCTGTCAGGTCTGCATTATAATCACCCAAAACATAGATGCATGACAAATTGTTATCCTCAATGAAGGATTGTACAAATGCAAGCCTACTCACAAATTCATCCACATGATCATAGGATTCATATGGAGTATAAATATTTAGAATAATAAAATTATTTCCATTGCAATTAAACTCAAGCCCGATGGCCCAGTCCACATTTAAACATACAACTTTAACCATGGGGTCATACTTAATGTTCCATAAAATCGCCACTCCTCCAGCTATCCTACCTCGGACGATTCTCGTACTGAGATCCGTTGTGGATTCACCCGCTCCATGGAAATCTGGGTGCAGGGTGTTTAGTTTATCCAAATCCTGTTTGGCCATCCAGCTCTCCTGTATACATAAGACGTCACAGTCATCCAGCAGCGTATCCACAACCAGCCGCCTAGCTTTGTCGGGAGCTGTGTGACCGACCCGGAGGCCATGAGAGTTGTAGGACACAACCCGCATTATGGGGCTGTGGCACTCCCGTCAGGGCTGCTGGTGGTCGCCTCGGTCTCCTCCATTGTCGCGTCAGAGGGCGCTGCAGACACCCCCGCACCAGGGACCAACAGCCCCTCGCTCCGTGGGCAAGGGATCTCCCCTGGGGTTCTCTCAGGTAGATCCCCCCCCCCCTGCCGCTCCAATGGGCCGGCGGGGCTCGAAGTACTGCCTGATGACTGACCCAACTGGCCAAAACTGAGGGTCGTACATCTCCTTCCAGTCGTTCCATTCAGCAGTAACACAGAAGGAGCTGAATCTGCTGTATGGCGTCGCGATTTTCGTACACTTCACCTCGCGGTCCATCTTCCCTTGCAGGAAGACACGAAGAGTGTCAGCATCTAAGTTCACTTTAAATTTCGTAGCGAACACCCTGACCATCTTCGCTTTAACCGTAGACAGTTCCTCATTGGTTATCTCCGCCGTCCCAGTAATGCTGGACTTTTTCCGCACATACCTGGCTGTAGATTTCGCTGTGCGAGGATTTGCAGCATAACGGTGAGCAGAGTTCACTGGGACTGACTTTAGTTTGCTACCGTCCCTCACCACTTTACTCCAGCTAGGGGGATCTGACTTCCCGGGGGCAGTTTCACTCCTCTGGGCTGGAGACACGCTCGGGGACTCCCCAGACGTCGACCACCCCTGACCCTGGAGTGGGGTTTTCCGGGCAGAGCGGGGAGGTCCCCGCGGTTTCACCACCGGCTCCTCCACCGTAGCCAAGCCCGGTTCAGACTCGTTGACCAGATCTGGACCCTCCACAGCAGGCTGCAGAGTAGTAGGCGCAGGCAGGTGGGCCACCATGGAGGAAACATCACCTCCTTCACCAGTAACTTTACTGTTCTCCACCTTTACCGGTTCTCCACTGTACTCCACCGCCAACAGTCGCTGGTTAAGGGAGCCAGATACCTCCAGCAGGTTTTCACATGCAGTCGCCTGCGAGGTGAGGGAAGTCTTCAGGAGTTCAATGTCTGCATTAATCTGCTGCATTCTTCCAAGTAACGCAGAGACATCAACATGTTTGAATGAAACGGGAGGCAATTCATCTAAAAAATGGGACACAAATCTTGGTCCAAGTTCCCCTTTCTCCTTGAAAACAGCCAAACACATTTTGACGTAGATTTCGTCTTTCTTTTCTCCCCTGTGAGAAGACCAGCGTTTGCTATCTGGGAACAGCTCCGCCATAACATCCTTGGAGGCTTCAATCCGTTGGGAACTGAAACTGGTCTTAACTATCTTAATGATATTGTCTTGGTCGAGCGTTCTCGACTTTATCAGGAGAAAATTCAACAGTTCATCTTCAACTATTGTATCTCCATCCTTAGTGTGGTAAATCACAGGTTTAATGCGGGCAAACGCTCCCACATCACACCGACGCTGCATGGCAGCGGCCATCTTGGCGGTGGCCATCTTAGTTCTCTTCTCTATATAGGAATGCTGTCATAAAGGAATGCTATCATATAGGAATGCTGTCATATAGGAATGCTATCATATAGGAATGCTGTCATATAGGAATGCTATCATATAGGAATGCTATCATATAGGAATGATGTCATATAGGAATGATATCATATAGGAATGCTATCATATAGGAATGCTGTCATATAGGAATGCTATCATATAGGAATGCTATCATATAGGAATGCTATCATATAGGAATGCTGTCATATAGGAATGATGTCATATAGGAATGATATCATATAGGAATGCTATCATATAGGAATGCTATCATATAGGAATGCTATTATAGGAATGCTATCATATAGGAATGCTGTCATATAGGATTGCTGTCATATAGGAATAATGTCATATAGGAATGCTGTCATAAAGGAATGCTATCATATAGGAATGCTGTCATATAGGAATGATGTCATATAGGAATGCTGTCATATAGGAATTATGTCATATATGAATGCTATCATATAGGAATGCTATCATATAGGAATGCTATCATATAGGAATGCTATCATATAGGAATGCTGTCATAAAGGAATGCTTTCATATAGGAATGCTATCATATAGGAATGCTGTCATATAGGAATGCTGTCATATAGGAATGCTATCATATAGGAATGATGTCATATAGGAATGCTATCATATAGGAATGCTATCATATAGGAATGATGTCATATATGAATGCTATCATATAGGAATGCTATCATATAGGAATGCTATCATATAGGAATGCTATCATATAGGAATGCTGTCATATAGGAATGCTATCATATAGGAATGCTGTCATATAGGAATGCTATCATATAGGAATGCTATCGGTCAGTGTGTCATTAATGCCGTCCACCAGGAGAGCTGAAAACACGTCTAGCCCGCTGACAACAGACTGAGGCCCTTCGTCCTTTTATGTTCTCTGAATGCCTCGCTCCGCTCTGTCAGGCCCACAGTTATTTACCTTTAGTCAGAGGAGGGAAGAAAGAACAAATATATAGAAGTATCAGACTCAAAATATATCCCAGCTACTGATGAGCCCCACACAATGCTCATTTAAGTTCTGTTATCATCCAAGGTTTTTTGGTTGAGTTGCCTACACAGCTTGAATGTTTACTCCCTGTCTAAAGCAGCGCTTATCTTGTTAGCTGACACTATGTGGACTTCACCGTGTCAGCATCTGGGAGAGCTGTGTGGTAGTTTCTCAGTGCTCTCGTGTTCTCCCGTGCTCTGGGAGAGCTGTGTGGTAGTTTCTCAGTGCTCTCGTGTTCTCCCGTGCTCTGGGAGAGCTGTGTGGTAGTTTCTCAGTGCTCTCGTGTTCTCCCGTGCTCTGGGAGAGCTGTGTGGTAGTTTCTCAGTGCTCTCGTGTTCTCCCGTGCTCTGGGAGAGCTGTGTGGTAGTTTCTCAGTGCTCTCGTGTTCTCCCGTGCTCTGGGAGAGCTGTGTGGTAGTTTCTCAGTGCTCTCGTGTTCTCCCGTGCTCTGGGAGAGCTGTGTGGTAGTTTCTCAGTGCTCTCGTGTTCTCCCGTGCTCTGGGAGAGCTGTGTGGTAGTTTCTCAGTGCTCTCGTGTTCTCCCGTGCTCTGGGAGAGCTGTGTGGTAGTTTCTCAGTGCTCTCGTGTTCTCCCGTGCTCTGGGAGAGCTGTGTGGTAGTTTCTCAGTGCTCTCGTGTTCTCCCGTGCTCTGGGAGAGCTGTGTGGTAGTTTCTCAGTGCTCTCGTGTTCTCCCGTGCTCTGGGAGAGCTGTGTGGTAGTTTCTCAGTGCTCTCGTGTTCTCCCGTGCTCTGGGAGAGCTGTGTGGTAGTTTCTCAGTGCTCTCGTGTTCTCCCGTGCTCTGGGAGAGCTGTGTGGTAGTTTCTCAGTGCTCTCGTGTTCTCCCGTGCTCTGGGAGAGCTGTGTGGTAGTTTCTCAGTGCTCTCGTGTTCTCCCGTGCTCTGGGAGAGCTGTGTGGTAGTTTCTCAGTGCTCTCGTGTTCTCCCGTGCTCTGGGAGAGCTGTGTGGTAGTTTCTCAGTGCTCTCGTGTTCTCCCGTGCTCTGGGAGAGCTGTGTGGTAGTTTCTCAGTGCTCTCGTGTTCTCCCGTGCTCTGGGAGAGCTGTGTGGTAGTTTCTCAGTGCTCTCGTGTTCTCCCGTGCTCAGGGAGAGCTGTGTGGTAGTTTCTCAGTGCTCTCGTGTTCTCCCGTGCTCTGGGAGAGCTGTGTGGTAGTTTCTCAGTGCTCTAGTGTTCTCCCGTGCTCTGGAAGAGCTGTGTGGTAGTTTCTCAGTGCTCTCGTGTTCTCCCGTGCTCTGCTGCTCTGTTGTTGTGTGTGATCACGCGTGCACCTCGCTCTGCACGAATGCTCTTTACTGAGCTCTGTGTGTCTCCCCTATATTTTATGTGTAATGAGTTTTAGTCAGTGAGGCATTCTTACTCCCATCTATTCTCTGATCTTCTAAAATAGATTTCCGGTCTTTAACTGGTCAGAACCAGCTGGAGCTGACCCCCCTATAACTTTTAAAAACTGCTACCTCTGCGCTTGGCATGTTTCCACCTCCTCACATTGCACCATACATACATCCAGTGAGGAGTAACACGTTAGAAAGTACCCGTGCGCAATGCATCAACAATCCCTCGCCTACACGGCTGGCAGCTCTGTCTATGGCTCTGACAACGGGAGCTCTCTGCCATGGAAACACCGACACTATTTCTCCCTCCTCAAGATCAAGGACTAAATACTGGTCAAGTGTAATCTATGTATAGAGGCCCATAAGGTGTGAACCTGAATCAGTTATTCTGAAAGCACAAATGCCATGGAAACAGGTATTTTTCCTACCGTCATTCCTTGTTATCATTCAGGAAAAGGTGCAAATGCAGTCACCTCTGTCGTGGTGCAGCAAACTAGCCTAAACTAGCCTACTCCTGATTTCTCTAAATCGTATGCTACCAACGGACACATCACCTAGAAGCTGCGTCAGTTATCGATTCATATCATTGTGGATGGCCACAAGTTAAAAATGCCCTTTTTTGCAACAAAGGACTTTCATTTCACTAATAATTTTATTTGGGCTCCTACACATGATTGAAAAGTGATCAGTAGTGACTATATTCTGTATTGGTCCATGTAGCCTACAGCATGCAGCAGGCTGAGCTGTATGTGTTCATTTCCCCCATATCAAAATATAACATGCTGTATACTGTAGGCTATCAAATTAAAAGTTTGAGATGCTTCTCCTCTTGAGGTTGGCGTATTGGTTTGAAGGCTAGGAATGTTGTAGGTCACTGGCCAGACATGAGGTAGCCTACGAGTTTTTGAAAGCTGGGTACCCTTTATTAAGCCTTAGGCTACATATGAAATGTGTATATTAATGTGTATATTATACAAATCATATCATTAAGATTAACATGTCATTAAGGAACGAAAAGTCATACATGTTTACTTTGTAATTTCAGACTCTCTGGATATGTGCTCAAGGAAGCCTCATGTGAAGTGCTGGCCTCATCTCTCAGCTCAAACCCCTCCCACCTGAGAGAGTTAGACCTGAGTAACAATGACCTGCAGGATTCAGGAGTGAGTCTGCTCTCTGCTGGACTGGGGAGTCCACACTGCAAACTGGAGAAACTAAGGTCTGTATCCCTGAGCATATTCAAATGTTAAATGATGGGATTTAAATGTCTAAGTAATTGTACATCTCTGTCCTTGAAGAGGGATGTTTTGAGCATCAACATTCAAGTTGAGAAATTATCTTTGGACTACAGTACATACAGTAGAGTTGACAAAATAGGGACTATCATCTCAAAGCTTACATACAGACATATACAGACTGTAGGTGGTGGGTGGGTCCTTTATTGAAGGAGCAAAGACACAATCAAGACTAAATACAAATGTACATTGGGTACAAAATATACACAAAATCCCAATACACAAGAGTGCAAATAAACAAAGTGTATAAAAGTTGACTCCTTAGCATGCCTAGATGTGTAAAACATGCCCAGGTGTACATGATGAAGTATCAAGTAGTAAGAAGGCTAAAGCATGTTGGTAAATGTACATGTCCTGTCCAAAGAGCCTTAGCACCCTCCGAGCTGACTCAGGTCCATAGTGTCCAGCCAATCAGGACGCTGATTGGATGCTGAGTATTCATTAGAGCATGGGTTCCCAAACTCCCATCAATGTGGGCCTCCCCTCTGAAAACAGTGACCCACCCACGCCCCCCCAACCCCCCAAATGTGTCCATTTTGCAAGGCAGCGTCAGCTAGCCCATAACGTTACACAGCTAAGTTAGCTCGGTGGCACCTGCTGCTAGTTAACGTTATGACGTTTTCGCACAATATATTCATGCCTGCGGGGGGAGGCTCTCTCTGCACTATCCACACATTTAGTATAATATTATAGTGTCTCTCCCATTATTTATTTCAATCTTCTGACCTTTAAAATCACATTTCATTCATAAAAACCATAGACATTTCAAAAATAAATAACATGTTTTTCCTTCTTTTTTTTCTAACCATCCCTCCGCGCCTCCCCTGACTTTCTCTGGGGCCCCCTGGGGGAGGTCCGCCTCACAGTTTGGGAATGCCTGCATTAGAGGAATTAAAAACCTGCTCATGACTTAAACATATTAGATGCAGCAGCACTCTCTCTCCTAGCTCCAGAATGAGTCAGTCTGTTTATAATTCAGTCTGAGAGAGGAAGACAATATAGCTGACATGCCTCCTTTTCACCACTAGTGTAGCAGTGTTTGTCAGAAGGCTGAAGTGAAGAGTGAAGTTACGCCTTTAGTCAGAATGCTCTGGGAGAGCTGTGTGGTAGTTTCTCAGTGCTCTCGTGTTCTCCCGTGCTCTGGGAGAGCTGTGTGGTAGTTTCTCAGTGCTCTCGTGTTCTCCCGTGCTCCAATGCTCTTTACTGAGCTCTGTGTGTCTCCCCTATATGTTATGTGTAATGAGTTTTAGTCAGTGAGGCATTCTTACTCCCATCTATTCTCTGATCTTCTAAAATAGATTGTCGGTCTTTAACTGGTCAGAACCAGCTGGAGCTGACCCCCCTATAACTTTTAAAAACTGCTACCTCAGCGCTTGGCATGTTTCCACCTCCTCACATTGCACCATACATACATCCAGTGAGGAGTAACACTTTAGAAAGTACCCGTGCGCAATGCATCAACAATCCCTCGCCTACACGGCTGGCAGTTCTGTCTATGGCTCTGACAACGGGAGCTCTCTGCCATGGAAACACCAACACTATTTCTCCCTCCTCAAGATCAAGGACTGGTCAAGTGTAATCTATGTATAGAGGCCCATAAGGTGTGAACCTGAATCAGTTATTCTGAAAGCACAAATGCCATGGAAACAGGTATTTTTCCTACCCTCATTCCTCGTTATTATTCAGGAAAAGGTGCAAATGCAGTCACCTCTGTCGTGGTGCAGCAAACTAGCCCAAACTAGCCTACTCCTGATTTCTCTAAATCATATGCTACCAACGGACACATCACCTAGAAGCTGCGTCAGTTATGGATTCATATCATTGTGGATGGCCACAAGTTAAAAATGTCCTTTTTTGCAACATAGGACTTTAATTTCACTATTCATTTCATGTAGGCTCCTACACATGATTGAAAAGTGATCAGTAGTGACTATATTCTGTATTGGTCCATGTAGCCTACAGCATGCAGCGGGCTGAGAGCTGACTGTTCTGTCATCTTCTAGGCCTGTACATCAACATTGAGATTAAAACCTGTATTTTTAGCTGTATGTGTTCATTTCCCCCATATCAAAATAGAACATGCTGTATACTGTAGGCTATCAAATTAAACATTTGAGAAGCTTCTCCTCTTGAGGTTGGCGTATTGGTTTGAAGGCTAGGAATGTTGTAGGTCACTGTCCAGACATGAGGTAGCCTACGAGTTATTGAAAGCTGGGTACCCTTTATTAAGCCTTAGGCTACATTACATGTGTATATTAATGTGTATATTATACAAATCATATCATTAAGATTAACATGTCATTAAGGAACAAAAAGTCATACATGTTTACTTTGTAATTTCAGACTCTCTGGATGTGACCTCAAGGAAGCCTCATGTGAAGTGCTGGCCTCATCTCTCAGCTCAAACCCCTCCCACCTGAGAGAGTTAGACCTGAGTAACAATGACCTGCAGGATTCAGGAGTGAAGCTGCTCTCTGCTGGACTGGGGAGTCCACACTGCAAACTGGAGAAACTAAGGTCTGTATCCCTGAGCATATTCAAATGTTAAATGATGGGATTTAAATGTCTAAGTAATTGTACATCTCTGTCCTTGAAGAGGGATGTTTTGAGCATCAACATTCAAGTTGAGAAATTATCTTTGGACTACAGTACATACAGTAGAGTTGACAAAATAGGGACTATCATCTCAAAGCATACATACAGACATATACAGACTGTAGGTGGTGGGTGGGTCCTTTATTGAAGGAACAAAGACACAATCAAGACTAAATACAAATGTGGATTAGGTACAAAACAGGGGCGCTGCTAGGATCCCAAATCATTAGGGGTTGAGGGAAAAGCATCAGGGGCTGAAGTTTAGAGGCAGTTACACCTGTTCATTTTGGTTTTTGGGGGGCCGCATATATTTAGGGGGCCCATTTGGGTTCGCCTCTATGCACCAAAGACAAGCACATACACACACTCATACAGATTGCACAGTAACCCACAAACTGCTCAAATACTGATAAGTGGCATCAAAATGTACTCTTTAGTGTGAACTAAATCAACAACATCAGCACGGTTCAAACAGAGGACATAACTTCTCTAGTATGCTTTGACTAATCTGAAGCTATCACTGACTTGGGACACCCAGGTGTTGGACCTCTCAGAACACCACAGAAGACAGGCTCACGTCCTCCACCTCCACAATGTAACCTGCTGAAGTAGCAGTGGTTGTAACTGAACGTATCGACTCCTGTGTGTCACATGAGATGGTCACCTGAAACACAGATCATGATGAGAATGAATACATTCTGAGGCAATATAACAACATGAACATAACCCATACAGCAGCATAGGAGCTCACATTCAATATAACAACATGAACATAACCCATACAGCAGCATAGAAGCTCACATTCAATATAACAACATGAACATAACCCATACAGCAGGGATCTTGCTGGTGTTTATCTAATAAGCATGTCAGTCATATATTTTGGAGGACGGTTGTGGAGTGATTTATAAACCAGTAGAAGAATCTTGAAGTCTATTCTGAAGCTGACGGGTAGCCAATGCAGAGCCTTCAGGACGGGTGTGATGTGAGCCCTCCGTCTGGATTTTGTAAGGACTCGTGCCGCGGCGTTTTGTATAATTTGCAGGCGATTGATGGTTTTCTTTGGTAGGCCACAAAAGAGGGCATTGCAATAGTCCAGTCTGCTGGTTATAAATGCATGCATAAGTCTTTCAGTGTCGGCCTTTGAAAGGAAGGATTGCACTTTTGCCATGTTTCTTAAATGATAGAAAGATACACTAGTTATGTTATTGACATGAGATTCAAAGTTCAGATCAGAGTCGACTATGACACCTAGATTTCTAACCTGGTGTTTGGTGTTTAGTGCCAGTGTATTTAAATGTGTGTGTGTGTGTGTGACCTTAGACAGGTGAGGGGGAGGGCTCTGTATGACCCTGGTGACCTCAGACAGGTGAGGGGGAGGGCTCTGTATGACCCTGGTGACCTCAGACAGGTGAGGGGGAGGGCTCTGTATGACCCTGGTGACCTCAGACAGGTGAGGGGGAGGGCTCTGTATGACCCTGGTGACCTCAGACAGGTGAGGGGGAGGGCTCTGTATGACCCTGGTGACCTCAGACAGGTGAGGGGGAGGGCTCTGTATGACCCTGGTGACCTCAGACAGGTGAGGGGGAGGGCTCTGTATGAGGCATGTGTGAAGGCGAGGAACGTCGGGGTCTTGCAGGGGGTTGGGTTCCACCAGTGGCAGGGGGTTCTAGGTGGGGGGAGCAGTGTGAGGTTCAGGTGGCGGGTGCTGTATAAGCCCCCCATCCCTAAAAGGACAGGGGACTTGCAGTGGAGAGTGGTGCACAGGGCCCTGATGACCGAGCGCTTTCTGGCCGGGCTTGACCCCGGGGTGGGGGAGGGGGGCCCATACTGTGGTGAGGTGGAGACGGTGGTTCATGTGTTTTCTGTTTGTCTTGTTCCTCTGTTTGTGCTGTTACAGCCCTCATGTGTGAGGTTGGGGTTTGTGTTTTCTAAGGAACTGTTTGTTTTGGGCCCACAGTACACGTGCAGGAGGAGGGCAAAGTGTGTTTAGCTCAATGTTGTGTTTGGGTGAGCTAAGTTGTCCATTTGGATTACAGGGAGGAATAAGGTGAGAGGGGCGGGGCCACGGACCCAGTCCAGGTGGTTAGGGGGAGGGTCTCTGCTTCTTAGGGTAGAATACACCTATTTTGTGATCAATAACAATGTGGCTGAGTTTGAGAGGGTGTGGGGTCTGGGGGTGGCAATTTGTACGGTGGGGGCAGATGGGCTTGATGTTTGATGGTGAGCTGATGCCGTTCTGTGCTACTGTGTGTGGGTGTGTGGGGGGGATGTTTAGTGTTTTGTAAGGATGTCTCATTAAAGAGCATCAAAAGTCAAAGTCTCTGTTCCTCCTCTCTCTCCTCTTCTCTCTGTTCCTCCTCTCTCTCCTCTTCTCTGTTCCTCCTCTCTCTCTCCTCCTCTCTCTCTCTCCTCCTCTATCTCTCTCCTCTTCTATCTGTTCCTCCTCTCTCTCCTCTCCTCTCTGTTCCTCCTCTTATCTCTCCTCTTCTCTCTCTCCTCTTCTCTCTGTCCCTCCTCTCTCTCTCCTCTTCTCTGTCCCTCCTCTCTCTCTCTCTTCTCTCTGCTCCTCCTCTCTCTCTCTCTCCTCTTCTCTCTATTCCTCCTCTCTCTCTCCTCTTCTCTGCTCCTCCTCTCTCTCTCTCTCTTCTCCTCCTCTCTCTGTCTCTCCTCTCTCTCCTAGCTCCAGAATGAGTCAGTCTGTTTATAATTCAGTCTGAGAGAGGAAGACAATACAGCTGACATTCCTCCTTTTCACCACTAGTGTAGCAGTGTTTGTTTGTAGAATAAATGTCATCTTTGTCACAGTTAGCAGTTAATTATACAGAAAGCAAAGCTACTATCACAGAAGACTCAGGAGTGAAGTTACCCTTTTCTAGACTTTATTCGTCTGACAATGTGTTTATCCAATGCAAACACACTTTGTTAATGTACTGATTGCTGATGAAAATGTTTGCTAATAACCTTACTGTTCTGGGTTCAACATCTGTCCGTTGTGGTCATATAAAGGAATCGAGCAGAATACTGATGTATATCCTATGTATACAGATCTTAACAGACAGTTGGATTACCTGAAGCCATGAATCACGTGGGTTTATTAATCAATAAGCATATAGTGTTACAAAACAATAGCCCAGATACAATAACTAGGCTGAGTACAATTATTACATTGTTATGCCAATTGTTACAATATCGAGTTGTTGTCGAAGGAGAAGTGGAAGTAGAAGCCAGTAAATTAGAGAAGAATGTAGCATGAAAAATGCAGTATTATGGTACAGCTGTTGAGCGGCTTAAGGGGCTAGCAAGCTAGCATGTTAACAGGTTACAAGGCTAGGAGGCTAAGAAGCTAAACTAAGCTGCCCTCGGCTAAGCAGCCCGGTGGTTCTTAAATACACTCTACCAGGGGGGCGTCATGTGACATCTCAGATTATGGTGATAGGCTGCAATGGTACAGTGATCTAGTCTTTTGTCGATCAGCCAGGTCAAGATTAGACCGTTGCTAGGGGACCGGACATTCTAGATGTCTCCGATGTCTGATTACCCAGTTCTAGCAGCTGCTGTTTACTCTTACAGAAGAACTGGTCAGCAGAGGACCTTCCTTGACCTTCTCTGCCCTCAGACTGTGTATGGCCTAGGCAAAAGGTTATCAGAGTTTACTGTGGCCTAAACTGAGTATATGGAAAACAACACAAAGGTGAAGTTTCTGCCTACTTCAATACCACTGCAATAACTGATTATTAGTCAGATCAATTAAATCGTTATAGCTCATTTCATATACAAAGACAACACAATATGCTTTACAGACAGGGGGAGAGGATGTAGCCTACTGATCCTACCCCTAATTATGTGGCAGACTGCATGGGGAGCGCAGCGACTCAACATAATCGATGAGTTTGGAGAGAGAGAGGGTCGTGCACCAAGACTCCGTGAGCACACAGCGGACGAGGGGGGGGTAGCCGGAGACTAACAGGTCATGCTGTCAATAGATCTAGTTTTGAATGATATTGTAATGCCCTCTGGTTATAGTAGAATATCTCTACTGGAGCTGTTTAATCCAGGAATGTGATGAATTTGATCATGTCAGAGTTGCTCAGAGCTTAGCTGGACTGGCTCAGAAGAAATGCATTTATCCTACAGCTTGACCGTAGCTAGCGAGCTAGACAGCCACAGGAGGAACTGGACTGCCCTTCCCCCTTCCCAATGCTGTTTATATTCAAATACACTTGAGCTGGGGGGAGGGGAGGATTCAACCAACGCCAACAGTCATCAACAAATACATTTCCATCCCTGTTTGTCTTCCATGTCTGGTGCGCATTCTCTGCTTTTAAAGTAATCTAGAATCCAAGCTCTAATTGTAATCTGTGTGTGTGACGTACCAAAATGGCGCCAGTATGTTTGGCATGCCGTCGGCCGCGTCTACTCAGTTTTGTGTTTGTCATTGCTCTGTTTTTAAATGTTTGCTGTCGGGATGTTTCGGCTCTATTTGCCTACGATCGTCAAACTTTACAAAGCATCCGAGTTTCTGATTCGATGCAAATGTTTTTTAGAGCTGACATGCGAGATCAGAATGCCCCCCCCCTGTTAGCAGATATTCCTGCTTACCTGCGCCGGTCACCTGGTGCCTCTCCCCGGATCAAACGCCGGAGGAGACGGGGAAAGCGGAGTGGTGTTCTGGTGAAAGTCAAGGCTCTCCTGTCGTCGTCTTGTCTGGATAATCCGCGACTCATGCGTGGGGGATATTGTTATTCCTCTACTGTCAGGCGATCGCTGCAGATCAAGAGGCCATGGGTGCGGATTGACGTGCACAGCCTGAATGCCCTCGGACTGACGGTGCGGCCTGGCCCGCTGATGACCGCGCTGGGCCGGCTGCCTCTGGCTGGTGTAGCCGAACAACAGGACCGCTGTCCGGGCAGGGGAGAGCCCGTGCTGATGGGGTTGTCCCCAATAACCTGCGCCCAGTAAGATTGGCTGCGACCAGTCTGACTCCAAACTTGATCTTGTCCATGGCTTTGATTAATGCCAGGTCATTGGCGAATAAGACGTTCCAACTAAATGACTTGTTCACTTCCCGTGGGCTTGATTTTATGTTCCTGACCGAGACTTGGTTACACGTTGGTGAGTCTATACCATTCTCCGAACTCCTCCCTCCCGACTGTACGTATCTCAGCACCCCTCGGACCACTGGGAAAGGTGGTGGGCTTGCGTGTGTTTTCAAGTCCAGCTTTCATTGTCGGCAGATTCCATCTGTCATTTACTCGAGCTTTGAGCTGCAACTCTTTGAACTCAACGCGTCTCCCCCTCTGCTGTGTGCGATTGTATATCGCCCACCTAAATACAACAAGGATTTTATCCAGGAGTTTGAGAGTTTTCTGTCTGGAACCATGGTGGATTATGATCATGTTATGATTTCGGGTGATATAAACATCCATGTCTGCTGTGAATCCAGTCCTCTGGCCAAAGACTTCCTGGCTCTGACTGATTCCTTCAGCCTCACTCAGTGGGTCTCGGGACCGACGCATAATAAAGGCCACACGCTGGACCTGGTGTTATCGCATGGCCTTACTGTCTGTGTAAATGAAATTTGAAACGCCTGTATTTCTGATCACATGCCTGTTCTATTCACTGCTGTTGTCCCATGCGCTGTTGCCCCCTCACGTGCTCCTGTGCGCCGTGTTCGAGTGATAAACTCAGACATCTCAGCGCTTTTCTCGGCAGCTGTCGATGGCTCTACCCTCGCGAATGTGGATGGCCTTGGTGCGCTCAGTGTGGACGAGCTCGTGGCGCTGTTTAGTTCCACTTGCACCTCTATACTGGACTCTGTCGCCCCCTTGAGGAGTAGAAGTCCCAAGACACGCTCTGAACCGTGGATTACTGACTATCCGTGCGCTCAGACGCACTTGTAGGCGTGCTGAGAGAAAGTGGAAAAAGGACAAGCTACATGTCTCGTTCGGGATTCTGCAGGACTGTGTAATGGAGTTTCAGAGAGCTGTGAAGGCTGCAAAAACCGGGTACATTTCCAACCTTGTCTCCAATAACATTGGGAGACCCAAGGTTCTCTTTGACACTCTGGACTCTCTCGTCAACCCTCGGGATACTGCCCCGGTTGTACCGTCATCTGCTCTCTGTAATGATTTTCTTAATTACTTTGCTGAGAAAATCGTGTCTCTTCGGTCCGCGCCCCCCATTGCTGCCCCTGATCCCTCTGCCTCATCCTCGTGCCCAGCTAGTCTCAATGAGTTTAAACTCATATCCCTGACATCACTGTCTGACGTTGTCCACGAGCTGCGGCCTACAAACTGCCCCTCCGACAGTGTTCCCTCTCGCCTTTTTAAAGATGCGTTTGATTCAGTGGGCTCTTTTATTCTTACTCTGGTCCATGCATGTTTTAGTTTTGGAGTCTTTCCAGCCTCCTTTAAACATGCTATAGTGCAGCCACTAATGAAAAAGCCTAGTCTTGACCCAAATGTTCTCTCTAATTTTAGGCCCATCTCTAAACTGCCTTTTTTGTCCAAAGTACTGGAAAAGATTGTTTCCATTCAGTTGCACTCTTTTTTAGCGATGAATGATGTGTATGAGAAGTTCCAGTCTGGTTTTAGAATTGCTCATAGCACTGAAACGGCTCTCTTAAGGATTTTTAATGATATTATTCTTACTGTCGACTCTGGGTGTGCTGCTATCCTGGTTACACTAGATCTGACCGTGGCCTTTGACACTGTGGATCACAAGACCCTTCTTACCCGCCTTGAACAGTGTGCTGGCATTAAATGTGCTGCTCTCATGTTCCTACAGTCTTACCTTACTGATAGGAGCTTCTCTGTCCAGCTGGGTGAGTTCTCCTCTAGTGTGGCCCCCCTCACCTGCGGTGTCCCCCAAGGATCCATCTTAGGCCCTTTATTATTTTCTTTATATATGCTGCCCCTGGGTTCCATTCTACGGAAACACAATGTGTCTTTCCACTGTTATGCTGACGATGTCCAACTGTACCTCCCCCTGAAATTGAACTGTAAGGATTCCTTTAAGCCTGTAACATCTGCGCTAAATGACATCAAGACCTGGATGGACTTAAACTTCCTTAGTCTGAATGATGGGAAGACCGGGGTTATTTTGTTTGGTCATAAAGACAGCCATGTTAGCAACCTAGGGCCCCTCGCTGCCAAGAATCGCTCTTTTATTAAAAGTCTTGGTGTCACTTTTGATACTGGTTTTAATTTTGAGCGACAAATTGGCTCTGTGGTTAAAGGCTCTTTTTTCCAGCTGAGGCTCTTATCCAAACTGAAACCGTACTTCTCTCTTAAGGACCTGGAGACAGTCATCCATGCTTTTATTTCTTCAAGATTGGACTACTGTAATGCCTTGTATGTGGGCCTTGACCAGCGGTCACTGAGGCGCCTGCAATTGGTCCAGAATGCTGCTGCACGCCTCCTGACTGGAACCAAGAAGCGGGACCACATCACATCGGTGCTGGCCTCCCTCCACTGGCTTACTGTTCGCTTCAGGATTGATTTTAAAATCTTAATGTTTATTTTTAAGGCTCTACATGGTTTGGCCCCCCACTATCTGGCTGAACTGATTCAAGTTTGTGCGACTTCTAGAACCCTGAGGTCCTCCTCCGAGACTCTTTTAATAGTCCCTAGATCGAGACTTAAGACCAAGGGTGACCGAGCTTTTGCGGTGGCTGGCCCAAAGCTCTGGAACAGCCTCCCTCCACACATTAGACACGCACAGAACCTAGGGCTCTTTAAGTCTCAGCTTAAAACGCACTTGTTTTCACTGGCTTTTGAGGCCTGATAGCCTACATCCCCTGTCCTGTTTTGTGTCCTGTCCTTTTATTGTTCTGTGATTATGTGCACTTTATTCTGTTTTTTGTTTTAGTTTATTTTATATATTGTACAGCACTTTGGTGCAACTTCGGTTGATTTTAAACATGCTTTATAAATAAAGTTGACCTTGACCTTGACCTAATCTCTATCTGCGCTGCTGGGATAACTATATTATACAGTAGCCTATTATTACTAGGCTACTGTTCACCTTATTATTTATTTATCTAGGTACAGGTAAGAGACGAATGGTTGTAAACCATGAACTCAGCCAGGTATATTGGAATTAATTTAAACAAGTGCATTTGTATTCCATTTTCAAGTATTGCTGATTTCCCGTTCCTATAGGAACAAAGTAGCCTACATTTAGTTGAATTGTTATAGAACCCATGCCTGCATGGCAATAAAATAACATACTGTAATACCTTCTTTTCGTAGGGTAGCCTACTTCTTTAAACGTTAGTCTTAGCTTGTTTAATACGTTATTTGACTGTCTACTATGGTCAGCCATCCAGTGAATGTCGGTCAAGCTGTAGGCTAAATGCATTTCTTCTGAGCCAGTCCCGCTAAGAGCAGCTCTGATCAAATTCATAGCATAGACTACCGCATTATAGTGCTACAGTATTTATTCATTGTATATTTAATGTCTTTGTATGCTTGGCAACATTGAAATGAGGTCCCCCGATGATAATAGGCCATTGTTAATCCAAGTGTTCATAATCACAATGATAGTGAGTATACTCGTTATATAGGCTAATAGCGATTGAGTCAAATTGACATTTAAGTGCTTTGCGGTTGTCTTTTAGGCCTAGCCTATTGATTAACAGATACATTCACACTAGCTCATTTGTGTCAAAATACAGTATCCCACATCAGCATGGTGGCTTGTAGAGTCTCTTGCCTTTAGCATACAGGCTTACCTCAGATCATTCACTTCATCATTCATTGTAAACTAGGAGTGAAATCTCAGTGTGTGGTTATGTGTTATTTGTTGATACTTTCTTGATGAATTACGGTTTATATATATAAATGTGGTTCCTTCCTCCCTGTTTGGGGGATAAACTCGATTCAAATGCAGACTGCCCATTGGAGTTGATTAGGCCCCATCAACAGTACTGTTTGTTCTTTCATCAGGTTGTTTTAACAGGTTTTGAGGGAGATTTGAATAGTGGGTCCGAACTAGCGTGGGGGCATGGAGACGGGAACAGGACCATTAGGCTACGCTATTGACAACAATGATGGGCTAATAGAAGTGTTAGGCTGTTGATTTAAACAGTCATGTCAGTGCTCACTGCTATGAGATTAATGTAGAATTAATAGCCTATAGAATAACCCCATTCAAAAAAGAAGTGTGGTTCCAATAACCACTGGCCTAGTGAATCGGTTGGCTCGCTCTTTTTTTGCTCCCCACTTGACATCGCTCGTCTTTCGCATTCGGTAAACAGATAAATTCACATTTGTGTCAAAATCCAGTATCTCACATCAGCATGGTGGCTTGTAGAGTCTCTTTCCTATGGACACACTAGGCCTCCCTCAGCTCATTCATTCAATTCATCATTCAACCAATCACTCTCTCTTCTGCATTCCACAATAGAATCACAAGTTCACATCACCATAGGATGCTTTCTCAATTGTTATACATGTACATACATTGTGCATCTCAAATGTAATGTAATTATAGTTTATATATAGGCCAGTTATAGTTTCGCTGAATAGGCTACATTCCAGTCTAAAGTTACCAGTCTCTCAACAGTATTGTCACACGCTCTGCTGCCACTAGTTGCTTCTTGATCAACGATGCCTCCTGTTGGTTAGTGTGCAACACTGCATGAAAACACGTTGGTGGATCCCGCCACTGTGCTGACACCACGGTGCCGCTGCGTTTTGTGAGTTCCAACATCAGAGGCTCAGGCACTGCCCATGTCCTGTCCAAAGAGCCTTAGCACCCTCCAAGCTGACTCAGGTCCATAGTGTCCAGCCAATCACGAAAGGCCTTACATACATTTCTATGGATGCTGAGTATTCATTAGAGGAATTAAAAACCTGCTCATGACTAAAACATATAAGATGCAGCAGCACTCTCTCTCCTCGCTCCAGAATGAGTCAGTCTGTTTATAATTCAGTCTGAGGAAGACAATATAGCTGACGCCTCCTTTTCACCACTAGTGTAGCAGTGTTTGTCAGAAGGCTGAAGTGAAGAGTGAAGTTACGCTTTTAGTCAGAATGCTCTGGGAGAGCTGTGTGGTAGTTTCTCAGTGCTCTCGTGTTCTCCCGTGCTCTGGGAGAGCTGTGTGGTAGTTTCTCAGTGCTCTCGTGTTCTCCCGTGCTCTGGGAGAGCTGTGTGGTAGTTTCTCAGTGCTCTCGTGTTCTCCCGTGCTCTGGGAGAGCTGTGTGGTAGTTTCTCAGTGCTCTCGTGTTCTCCCGTGCTCTGGGAGAGCTGTGTGGTAGTTTCTCAGTGCTCTCGTGTTCTCCCGTGCTCTGGGAGAGCTGTGTGGTAGTTTCTCAGTGCTCTCGTGTTCTCCCGTGCTCTGGGAGAGCTGTGTGGTAGTTTCTCAGTGCTCTCGTGTTCTCCCGTGCTCTGGGAGAGCTGTGTGGTAGTTTCTCAGTGCTCTCGTGTTCTCCCGTGCTCTGGGAGAGCTGTGTGGTAGTTTCTCAGTGCTCTCGTGTTCTCCCGTGCTCTGCTGCTCTGTTATTGCGTGTGATCACGCGTGCACCTCGCTCTGCACGAATGCTCTTTACTGAGCTCTGTGTGTCTCCCCTATATGTTATGTGTAATGAGTTTTAGTCAGTGAGGCATTCTTACTCCCATCTATTCTCTGATCTTCTAAAAAGGATTGTCGGTCTTTAACTGGTCAGAACCAGCTGGAGCTGACCCCCCTATAACTTTTAAAAACTGCTACCTCAGCGCTTGGCATGTTTCCACCTCCTCACATTGCACCATACATACATCCAGTGAGGAGTAACACGTTAGAAAGTACCCGTGCGCAATGCATCAACAATCCCTCGCCTACACGGCTGGCAGCTCTGTCTATGGCTCTGACAACGGGAGCTCTCTGCCATGGAAACACCAACACTATTTCTCCCTCCTCAAGATCAAGGACTAAATACTGGTCAAGTGTAATCTATGTATAGAGGCCCATAAGGTGTGAACCTGAATCAGTTATTCTGAAAGCACAAATGCCATGGAAACAGGTATTTTTCCTACCCTCATTCCTCGTTATTATTCTGGAAAAGATGCAAATGCAGTCACCTCTGTCGTGGTGCAGCAAACTAGCCCAAACTAGCCTACTCCTGATTTCTCTAAATCGTATGCTACCAACGGATACATCACCTAGAAGGGGAGTCAGTTATCGATTCATATCATTGTGGATGGCCACAAGTTAAAAATGCCCTTTTTTGCAACATAAGACTTTCATTTCACTATTAATTTCATGTAGGCTCCTACATATGATTGAAAAGTGATGAGTAGTGACTATATTCTGTATTGGTCCATGTAGCGTACAGCATGCAGCGGGCTGAGAGCTGACTGTTCTATCATCCTCTAGGCCTGTACATCAACATTGAGATTAAAACCTGTAATTTGAGCTGTATGTGTTCATTTCCCCCTTATCAAAATATAACATGCTGTATACTGTAGGCTATCAAATTAAACATTTGAGAAGCTTCTCCTCTTGAGGTTGGCTTATTGGTTTGAAGGCTAGGAATGTTGTAGGTCACTGGCCAGAGATGAGGTAGCCTACGAGTTATTGAAAGCTGGGTACCCTTTATTAAGCCTTAGGCTACATATGACATGTGTATATTATACAAATCATATCATTAAGATTAGCATGTCATTAAGGAACAAAAAGTCATACATGTTTACTTTGTAATTTCAGACTCTCTGGATGTTACCTCAACGAAGCCTCATGTGAAGTGCTGGCCTCATCTCTCAGCTCAAACCCCTCCCACCTGAGAGAGTTAGACCTGAGTAACAATGACCTGCAGGATTCAGGAGTGAAGCTGCTCTCTGCTGGACTGGGGAGTCCACACTGCAAACTGGAGAAACTGAGGTCTGTATCCCTGAGCATATTCACATGTTAAATGATGGGATTTAAATGTCTAAGTAATTGTACATCTCTGTCCTTGAAGAGGGATGTTTTGAGCATCAACATTCAAGTTGAGAAATTATCTTTGGACTACAGTACATACAGTAGAGTTGACAAAATAGGGACTATCATCTCAAAGCTTACATACAGACATATACAGACTGTAGGTGGTGGGTGGGTCCTTTATTGAAGGAACAAAGACACAATCAAGACTAAATACAAATGTAGATTAGGTACAAAACCGGGGCGCTGCTAGGATCCCAAATCATTAGGGGTTGAGGGAAAAGCATCAGGGGCTGAAGTTACGAGGCAGTGACACCTGTTCATTTTGGTTTTTGGGGGGCCGCATATATTTAGGGGGCCCATTTGGGTTCGCCTCTATGCACCAAAGACAAGCACATACACACACTCATACAGATTGCACAGTAACCCACAAACTGCTCAAATACTGATAAGTGGCATCAAAATGTACTCTTTAGTGTGAACTAAATCAACAACATCAGCACGGTTCAAACAGAGGACATAACTTCTCTAGTATGCTTTGACTAATCTGAAGCTATCACTGACTTGGGACACCCAGGTGTTGGACCTCTCAGAACACCACAGAAGACAGGCTCACGTCCTCCACCTCCACAATGTCAACCTGCTGAAGTAGCAGTGGTTGTAACTGAACGTATCGACTCCTGTGTGTCACATGAGATGGTCACCTGAAACACAGATCATGATGAGAATGAATACATTCTGAGGCAATATAACAACATGAACATAACCCATACAGCAGCATAGGAGCTCACATTCAATATAACAACATGAACATAACCCATACAGCAGCATAGGAGCTCACATTCAATATAACAACATGAACATAACCCATACAGCAGCATAGAAGCTCACATTCAATATAACAACATGAACATAACCCATACAGCAGGGATCTTGCTGGTGTTTATCTAACAAGCATGTCAGTCATATATTTTGGAGCACGGTTGTGGAGTGATTTATAAACCAGTAGAAGAATCTTGAAGTCTATTCTGAAGCTGACGGGTAGCCAATGCAGAGCCTTCAGGACGGGTGTGATGTGAGCCCTCCGTCTGGATTTTGTAAGGACTCGTGCCGCGGCGTTTTGTATAATTTGCAGGCGATTGATGGTTTTCTTTGGTAGGCCACAAAAGAGGGCATTGCAATAGTCCAGTCTGCTGGTTATAAATGCATGCATAAGTCTTTCAGTGTCGGCCTTTGAAAGGAAGGATTGCACTTTTGCCATGTTTCTTAAATGATAGAAAGATACACTAGTTATGTTATTGACATGAGATTCAAAGTTCAGATCAGAGTCGACTATGACACCTAGATTTCTAACCTGGTGTTTGGTGTTTAGTGCCAGTGTATTTAAATGTGTGTGTGTGTGTGTGACCTTAGACAGGTGAGGCGGAGGGCTCTGTATGACCCTGGTGACCTCAGACAGGTGAGGGGGAGGGCTCTGTATGACCCTGGTGACCTCAGACAGGTGAGGGGGAGGGCTCTGTATGACCCTGGTGACCTCAGACAGGTGAGGGGGAGGGCTCTGTATGACCCTGGTGACCTCAGACAGGTGAGGGGGAGGGCTCTGTATGACCCTGGTGACCTCAGACAGGTGAGGGGGAGGAGCCTGGTGACCTCAGACAGGTGAGGGGGAGGGCTCTGTATGAGGCATGTGTGAAGGCGAGGAACGTCGGGGTCTTGCAGGGGGTTGGGTTCCACCAGTGGCAGGGGGTTCTAGGTGAGGGAGCAGTGTGAGGTTCAGGTGGCGGGTGCTGTATAAGCCCCCCATCCCTAAAAGGACAGGGGACTTGCAGTGGAGAGTGGTGCACAGGGCCCTGATGACCGAGCGCTTTCTGGCCGGGCTTGACCCCGGGGTGGGGGAGGGGGGCCCATACTGTGGTGAGGTGGAGACGGTGGTTCATGTGTTTTCTGTTTGTCTTGTTCCTCTGTTTGTGCTGTTACAGCCCTCATGTGTGAGGTTGGGGTTTGTGTTTTCTAAGGAACTGTTTGTTTTGGGCCCACAGTACACGTGCAGGAGGAGGGCAAAGTGTGTTTAGCTCAATGTTGTGTTTGGGTGAGCTAAGTTGTCCATTTGGACTACAGGGAGGAATAAGGTGAGAGGGGCGGGGCCACGGACCCAGTCCAGGTGGTTAGGGGGAGGGTCTCTGCTTCTTAGGGTAGAATACACCTATTTTGTGATCAATAACAATGTGGCTGAGTTTGAGAGGGTGTGGGGTCTGGGGGTGGCAATTTGTACAGTGGGGGCAGATGGGCTTGATGTTTGATGTGAGCTGATGCCGTTCTGTGCTACTGTGTGTGGGTGTGTGGGGGGGGGGGGGGTGTTTAGTGTTTTGTAAGGATGTTCCTCCTCTCCTCTTCTCTCTGTTCCTCCTCTCTCTCTCTCTCCTCTTCGCTCTCTCTCTCCTCTCCTCTCTGTTCCTTCTCTTCTCTCTCTCTCCTCTTCTCTCTCTCCTCTTCTCTGCTCCTCCTCTCTCTCTCCTCTTCTCTGCTCCTCCTCTCTCTCTCCTCTTCTCTGCTCCTCCTCTCTCTCTCCTCTTCTCTGCTCCTCCTCTCTCTCTCCTCTTCTCTGTCCCTCCTCTCTCTCTCCTCTTCTCTGCTCCTCCTCTCTCTCCTCTTCTCTGCTCCTCCTCTCTCTCTCCTCTTCTCTGTCCCTCCTCTCTCTCTCCTCTTCTCTGCTCCTCCTCTCTCTCTCCTCTTCTCTGCTCCTCCTCTCTCTCCTCTTCTCTCTATTCCTCCTCTCTCTCTCTTCTCTCTGCTCCTCCTCTCTCTCCTCTTCTCTCTATTCCTCCTCTCTCTCTCCTCTCCTCTGCTCCTCCTCTCTCTTCTCTCTGCTCCTTCTATCTCTCTTCTCTCTGTTCCTCCTCTCTCTCTCCTCTCCTCTGATCCTCCTCTCTTTCTTCTCTCTGCTCCTCCTCTCTCTCCTCTTCTCTCTATTCCTCCTCTCTCTCTCCTCTTCTCTGCTCCTCCTCTCTCTCTTCTCTCTGCTCCTCCTCTCTCTGTCTCTCCTCTCTCTCCTAGCTCCAGAATGAGTCAGTCTGTTTATAATTCAGTGTGAGAGAGGAAGACAATATAGCTGACATTCCTCCTTTTCACCACTAGTGTAGCAGTGTTTGTTTGTAGAATAAATGTCATCTTTGTCACAGTTAGCAGTTAATTATACAGAAAGCAAAGCTACTATCACAGAAGACTCAGGACTGAAGTTACCCTTTTCTAGACTTTATTAGTCTGACAATGTGTTTATCCAATGCAAACACACTTTGTTAATGTACTGATTTCTGATGAAATTGTTTGCTAATAACGTTACTGTTCTGGGTTCAACATCTGTCCGTTGTGGTCATTTAAAGGAATCGAGCAGAATACTGATGTATATCCTATGTATACAGATCTTAACAGACAGTTGGATTACCTGAAGCCATGAATCACGTGGGTTTATTAATCAATAAGCATATAGTGTTACAAAACAATAGCCCAGATACAATAACTAGGCTGAGTACAATTATTACATTGTTATGCCAATTGTTACAATATCGAGTTGTTGTCGAAGGAGAAGTGGAAGTAGAAGCCAGTAAATTAGAGAAGAATGTAGCATGAAAAATGCAGTATTATGGTACAGCTGTTGAGCGGCTTAAGGGGCTAGCAAGCTAGCATGTTAACAGGTTACAAGGCTAGGAGGCTAAGAAGCTAAGCTGCCCTCGGCTAAGCAGCCCGGTGGTTCTTAAATACACTCTACCAGGGGGGCGTCATGTGACATCTCAGATTATGGTGATAGGCTGCAATGGTACAGTGATCTAGTCTTTTGTCGATCAGCCAGGTCAAGATTAGACCGTTGCTAGGGGACCGGACATTCTAGATGTCTCCGATGTCTGATTACCCAGTTCTAGCAGCTGCTGTTACTCTTACAGAAGAACTGGTCAGCAGAGAACCTTCCTTGACCTTCTCTGCCCTCAGACTGTGTATGGCCTAGGCAAAAGGTTATCAGAGTTTACTGTGGCCTAAACTGAGTATATGGAAAACAACAAAAAGGTGAAGTTTCTGCCTACTTCAATACCACTGCAATAACTGATTATTAGTCAGATCAATTAAATCGTTACAGCTCATTTCATATACAAAGACAACACAATATGCTTTACAGACAGGGGGAGAGGATGTAGCCTACATGTAGCCTACTGATCCTACCCCTAATTATGTGGCAGACTGCATGGGGAGCGCAGCGACTCAACATAATCGATGAGTTTGGAGAGAGAGAGGGTCGTGCACCAAGACTCCGTGAGCACACAGCGGACGAGGGGGGGGTAGCCAGAGACTAACAGGTCATGCTGTCAATAGATCTAGTTTTGAATGATATTGTAATGCCCTCTGGTTATAGTAGAATATCTCTACTGGAGCTGTTTAATCCAGGAATGTGATGAATTTGATCATGTCAGAGTTGCTCAGAGCTTAGCTGGACTGGCTCAGAAGAAATGCATTTATCCTACAGCTTGACCGTAGCTAGCGAGCTAGACAGCCACAGGAGGAACTGGACTGCCCTTCCCCCTTCCCAATGCTGTTTATATTCAAATACACTTGATGAGCTGGGGGGAGGATTCAACCAACGCCAACAGTCATCAACAAATACATTTCCATCCCTGTTTGTCTTCCATGTCTGGTGCGCATACACTGCTTTTAAAGTAATATTGAATCCAAGTTCTAATTGTAATCTCTATCTGCGCTGCTGGGATAACTATATTATAGCCTATTATTACTAGGCTACTGTTCACCTTATTATTTATGTATCTAGGTACAGGTAAGAGACGAATGGTTGTAAACCATGAATATAGTATATTGGAATTAATTTAAACAAGTGCATTTGTATTCCATTTTCAAGTATTGCTTATTTCCCGTTCCTATAGGAATAAAGTAGCCTACATTTAGTTGAATTGTTATAGAACCCATGCCTGCATGGCAATAAAATAACATACTGTAATACCTTCTTTTAGAAGTAGGGTAGCCTACTTCTTTAAACGTTAGTCTAAGCTTGTTTAATACGTTATTTGACTGTCTACTATGGTCAGCCATCCAGTGAATGTCGGTCAAGCTGTAGGCTAAATGCATTTCTTCTGAGCCAGTCCCGCTAAGAGCAGCTCTGATCAAATTCATAGCATAGACTACCGCATTATAGTGATACAGTATTTATTAATTGTATATTTAATGTCTTTGTATGCTTGGCAACATTGAAATGAGGTCCCCCGATGATAATAGGCCATTGTTAATCCAAGTGTTCATAATCACAATGATAGTGAGTATACTCGTTATATAGGCTAATAGCGATTGAGTCAAATTGACATTTAAGTGCTCGGCGGTTGTCTTTTAGGCCTAGCCTATTGATTAACAGATACATTCACACTAGCTCATTTGTGTCAAAATACAGTATCCCACATCAGCATGGTGGCTTGTAGAGTCTCTTGCCTTTAGCATACAGGCTTACCTCAGATCATTCACTTCATCATTCATTGTAAACTAGGAGTGAAATCTCAGTGTGTGGTTATGTGTTATTTGTTGATACTTTCTTGATGAATTACGGTTTATATACATATAAATGTGGTTCTTTCCTCCCTGTTTGGGGGATAAACTTGATTCAAATGCAGACTGCCCATTGGAGTTGATTAGGCCCCATCAACAGTACTGTTTGTTCTTTCATCAGGTTGTTTTAACAGGTCTTGAGGGAGATTTGAATAGTGGGTCCAAACTAGCGTGGGGGCATGGAGACGGGAACAGGACCATTAGGCTACGCTATTGACAACAATGATGGGCTAATAGAAGTGTTAGGCTGTTGATTTAAACAGTCATGTCAGTGCTCACTGCTATGAGATTAATGTAGAATTAATAGCCTATAGAATAACCCCATTCAAAAAAGAAGTTTTGTTCCAATAACCACTGGCCTAGTGAATCTGTTGGCTCGCTCTTTTTTTGCTCCCCACTTGACATCGCTCGTCTTTCGCATTCGGTAAACAGATAAATTCACATTTGTGTCAAAATCCAGCATCTCACATCAGCATGGTGGCTTGTAGAGTCTCTTTCCTATGGACACACTAGGCCTCCCTCAGCTCATTCATTCAATTCATCATTCAACCAATCAGTCTCTCTTCTGCATTCCACAATAGAATCACAAGTTCACATCACCATAGGCTGCTTTCTCAATTGTTATACATGTACATACATTGTGCATCTCAAATGTTATGTAATTATAGTTTATATATAGGCCAGTTATAGTTTCGCTGAATAGGCTACATTCCAGCCTAAAGTTACTAGTCCCTCAATAATCAACAGTATTGTCACACGCTCTGCTGCCACTAGTTGCTTCTTGATCAACGATGCCTCCTGGTGGTTAGTGTGCAACACTGCATGAAAACACGTTGGTGGATCCCGCCACTGTGCTGACACCACGGTGCCGCTGCGTTTTGTGAGTTCCAACATCAGAGGTTCAGGCACTGTCCATGTCCTGTCCAAAGAGCCTTAGCACCCTCCAAGCTGACTCAGGTCCATAGTGTCCAGCCAATCAGGAAAGGCCTTACATACATTTCTATGGATGCTGAGTATTCATTAGAGGAATGAAAAACCTGCTCATGACTAAAACATATAAGATGCAGCAGCACTCTCTCTCCTCGCTCCAGAATGAGTCAGTCTGTTTATAATTCAGTCTGAGAGAGGAAGACAATATAGCTGACATGCCTCCTTTTCACCACTAGTGTAGCAGTGTTTGTCAGAAGGCTGAAGTGAAGAGTGAAGTTACACTTTTAGTCAGAATGCTCTGGGAGAGCTGTGTGGTAGTTTCTCAGTGCTCTCGTGTTCTCCCGTGCTCTGGGAGAGCTGTGTGGTAGTTTCTCAGTGCTCTCGTGTTCTCCCGTGCTCTGGGAGAGCTGTGTGGTAGTTTCTCAGTGCTCTCGTGTTCTCCCGTGCTCTGGGAGAGCTGTGTGGTAGTTTCTCAGTGCTCTCGTGTTCTCCCGTGCTCTGGGAGAGCTGTGTGGTAGTTTCTCAGTGCTCTCGTGTTCTCCCGTGCTCTGGGAGAGCTGTGTGGTAGTTTCTCAGTGCTCTCGTGTTCTCCCGTGCTCTGGGAGAGCTGTGTGGTAGTTTCTCAGTGCTCTCGTGTTCTCCCGTGCTCTGGGAGAGCTGTGTGGTAGTTTCTCAGTGCTCTCGTGTTCTCCCGTGCTCTGGGAGAGCTGTGTGGTAGTTTCTCAGTGCTCTCGTGTTCTCCCGTGCTCTGGGAGAGCTGTGTGGTAGTTTCTCAGTGCTCTCGTGTTCTCCCGTGCTCTGGGAGAGCTGTGTGGTAGTTTCTCAGTGCTCTCGTGTTCTCCCGTGCTCTGGGAGAGCTGTGTGGTAGTTTCTCAGTGCTCTCGTGTTCTCCCGTGCTCTGGGAGAGCTGTGTGGTAGTTTCTCAGTGCTCTCGTGTTCTCCCGTGCTCTGGGAGAGCTGTGTGGTAGTTTCTCAGTGCTCTTGTGTTCTCCCGTGCTCTGCTGCTCTGTTATTGCGTGTGATCACGCGTGCACCTCGCTCTGCACGAATGCTCTTTACTGAGCTCTGTGTGTCTCCCCTATATGTTATGTGTAATGAGTTTTAGTCAGTGAGGCATTCTTACTCCCATCTATTCTCTGATCTTCTAAAATAGATTGTCGGTCTTTAACTGGTCAGAACCAGCTGGAGCTGACCCCCCTATAACTTTTAAAAACTGCTACCTCAGCGCTTGGCATGTTTCCACCTCCTCACATTGCACCATACATACATCCAGTGAGGAGTAACACGTTAGAAAGTACCCGTGCGCAATGCATCAACAATCCCTCGCCTACACGGCTGGCAGTTCTGTCTATGGCTCTGACGACGGGAGCTCTGTGCCATGGAAACACCGACACTATTTCTCCCTCCTCAAGATCAAGGACTAAATACTGGTCAAGTGTAATCTATGTATAGAGGCCCATAAGGTGTGAACCTGAATCAGTTATTCTGAAAGCACAAATGCCATGGAAACAGGTATTTTTCCTACCCTCATTCCTCGTTATTATTCTGGAAAAGGTGCAAATGCAGTCACCTCTGTCGTGGTGCAGCAAACTAGCCCAAACTAGCCTACTCCTGATTTCTCTAAATCGTATGCTACCAACGGACACATCACCTAGAAGCTGCGTCAGTTATCGATTCATATCATTGTGGATGGCCACAAGTTAAAAATGCCTTTTTTGCAACATAGGACTTTCATTTCACTATTAATTTCATGTAGGCTCCTACACATGATTGAAAAGTGATCAGTAGTGACTATATTCTGTATTGGTCCATGTAGCCTACAGCATGCAGCGGGCTGAGAGCTGACTGTTCTGTCATCCTCTAGGCCTGTACATCAACATTGAGATTAAAACCTGTATTTTTAGCTGTATGTGTTCATTTCCCCCATATCAAAATATAACATGCTGTATACTGTAAGCTATCATATTAAACGTTTGAGAAGCTTCTCCTCTTGAGGTTGGCGTATTGGTTTGAAGGCTAGGAATGTTGTAGGTCACTGGCCAGAGATGAGGTAGTCTACGAGTTATTGAAAGCTGGGTACCCTTTATTAAGCCTTAGGCTACATATGACATGTGTATATTAATGTGTATATTATACAAATCATATCATTAAGATTAGCATGTCATTAAGGAACAAAAAGTCATACATGTTTACTTTGTAATTTCAGACTCTCTGGATGTTACCTCAACGAAGCCTCATGTGAAGTGCTGGCCTCATCTCTCAGCTCAAACCCCTCCCACCTGAGAGAGTTAGACCTGAGTAACAATGACCTGCAGGATTCAGGAGTGAAGCTGCTCTCTGCTGGACTGGGGAGTCCACACTGCAAACTGGAGAAACTGAGGTCTGTATCCCTGAGCATATTCACATGTTAAATGATGGGATTTAAATGTCTAAGTAATTGTACATCTCTGTCCTTGAAGAGGGATGTTTTGAGCATCAACATTCAACTTGAGAAATTATCTTTGGACTACAGTACATACAGTAGAGTTGACAAAATAGGGACTATCATCTCAAAGCATACATACAGACATATACAGACTGTAGGTGGTGGGTGGGTCCTTTATTGAAGGAGCAAAGACACAATCAAGACTAAATACAAATGTGGATTAGGTACAAAACAGGGGCGCTGCTAGGATCCCAAATCATTAGGGGTTGAGGGAAAAGCATCAGGGGCTGAAGTTTAGAGGCAGTGACACCTGTTCATTTTGGTTTTTGGGGTGGCCGCATATATTTAGGGAGCCCATTTGGGTTCGCCTCTATTCCTGTAGAAGAAATTTAAAATCCAGCGCGAGCCAAGTATATCCATGTAATGGCGGCGGACGGGGCACTGAGAATGCAGCTTCTAAAAAATCAGTTGTTTTCATCAATCTGTCTTTATGAATCGCTAGTTGTGCTTACATAGAGCGTAGGCCTGTTGTGGTTTTTCACATGCCTCTGTAATATGATCTTTAGAAACGTCTTTAGAAACGAAATAGCTTCCTCACTTGCTCCAGCACGCATGCGCACAGTGCGCAAGTGTTGCTCCAGCCAGTGCGCATGTGTGCTGGAGCAAGTGAGGAAGCTATTTTGTTTCTAAAGACGTTTCTAAAGATCATATTACAGAGGCATGTGAAATACCACAACAAGCCCTCGCTCTATGTAAGCACAACTAGCGATTCATAAAGACAGATTGATGAAAACAACTGTTTCGCGGCAGAAAATAGATTTTTTAGAAGCTGCATTCTCAGTGCCCCGTCCACCACCATTACATGAATATACTTGGCTCACGCTGGATTTTAAATTTCTTCTACATGCCTCCGAGTTACACCAAAGTTATCTCGGTGAGTCAAACGTCTTATAATATGCCGTAAATAAGGTCCAGGTTGTCAAAAACGAGTATTCTCCTTTAAGTGGCATCAAAATGTACTCTTTAGTGTGAACTAAATCAACAACATCAGCACGGTTCAAACAGAGGACATAACTTCTCTCTAGTATGCTTTGACTAATCTGAAGCTATCACTGACTTGGGACACCCAGGTGTTGGACCTCTCAGAACACCACAGAAGACAGGCTCACGTCCTCCACCTCCACAATGTCAACCTGCTGAAGTAGCAGTGGTTGTAACTGAACGTATCGACTCCTGTGTGTCACATGAGATGGTCACCTGAAACACAGATCATGATGAGAATGAATACATTCTGATGAACATAACCCATAGAGCAGCATAGAAGCTCACATTCAATATAACAACATGAACATAACCCATACAGCAGCATAGAAGCTCACATTCAATATAACAACATGAACATAACCCATACAGCAGCATAGAAGCTCACATTCAATATAACAACATGAACATAACCCATACAGCAGGGATCTTGCTGGTGTTTATCTAATAAGCATGTCAGTCATATATTTTGGAGGACGGTTGTGGAGTGATTTATAAACCAGTAGAAGAATCTTGAAGTCTATTCTGAAGCTGACGGGTAGCCAATGCAGAGCCTTCAGGACGAGTGTGATGTGAGCCCTCCGTCTGGATTTTGTAAGGACTCGTGCCGCGGCGTTTTGTATAATTTGCAGACGATTGATGGTTTTCTTTGGTAGGCCACAAAAGAGGGCATTGCAATAGTCCAGTCTGCTGGTTATAAATGCATGCATAAGTCTTTGTGTCGGCCTTTGAAAGGAAGGATTGCACTTTTGCCATGTTTCTTAAATGATAGAAAGATACGCTAGTTATGTTATTGACATGAGATTCAAAGTTCAGATCAGAGTCGACTATGACACCTAGATTTCTAACCTGGTGTTTGGTGTTTAGTGCCAGTGTATTTAAATGTGTGTGTGACCTCAGACAGGTGAGGGGGAGGGCTCTGTATGACCCTGGTGACCTCAGACAGGTGAGGGGGAGGGCTCTGTATGACCCTGGTGACCTCAGACAGGTGAGGGGGAGGGCTCTGTATGACCCTGGTGACCTCAGACAGGTGAGGGGGAGGGCTCTGTATGACCCTGGTGACCTCAGACAGGTGAGGGGGAGGGCTCTGTATGACCCTGGTGACCTCAGACAGGTGAGGGGGAGGGCTCTGTATGACCCTGGTGACCTCAGACAGGTGAGGGGGAGGGCTCTGTATGACCCTGGTGACCTCAGACAGGTGAGGGGGAGGGCTCTGTATGACCCTGGTGACCTCAGACAGGTGAGGGGGAGGGCTCTGTATGACCCTGGTGACCTCAGACAGGTGAGGGGGAGGGCTCTGTATGAGGCATGTGTGAAGGCGAGGAACGTCGGGGTCTTGCAGGGGGTTGGGTTCCACCAGTGGCAGGGGGTTCTAGGTGGGGGGAGCAGTGTGAGGTTCAGGTGGCGGGTGCTGTATAAGCCCCCCATCCCTAAAAGGACAGGGGACTTGCAGTGGAGAGTGGTGCACAGGGCCCTGATGACCGAGCGCTTTCTGGCCGGGCTTGACCCCGGGGTGGGGGAGGGGGGCCCATACTGTGGTGAGGTGGAGACGGTGGTTCATGTGTTTTCTGTTTGTCTTGTTCCTCTGTTTGTGCTGTTACAGCCCTCATGTGTGAGGTTGGGGTTTGTGTTTTCTAAGGAACTGTTTGTTTTGGGCCCACAGTACACGTGCAGGAGGAGGGCAAAGTGTGTTTAGCTCAATGTTGTGTTTGGGTGAGCTAAGTTGTCCATTTGGATTACAGGGAGGAATAAGGTGAGAGGGGCGGGGCCACGGACCCAGTCCAGGTGGTTAGGGGGAGGGTCTCTGCTTCTTAGGGTAGAATACACCTATTTTGTGATCAATAACAATGTGGGTGAGTTTGAGAGAGTGTGGGGTCTGGGGGTGGCAATTTGTACAGTGGGGGCAGATGGGCTTGATGTTTGATAGTGAGCTGATGCCGTTCTGTGCTACTGTGTGTGTGTGTGTGGGGGGGGGGGGGGTTGTTGTTGTGAGTGTGTTGACTCGAACTTCATCTTCCTGCTTGATTTGAAGGGGGTGATTTGTGTATGTTAAGGAGGGTATTTGGTGTCTGTTTTCTCCCTATCGTTTTGATTTTGGGGGGACTAAAAAGGTTCGGGGCTAGAGGAAGAACATTTGGGGCGTCAGGTATGAGGCTCCCCCTGCAGAACACTTCTTTAGTCTCAGAGACATTCAGCTCCAAGGAGCTCTCCTCCATCCGGGAGGTCAGGGTGTTGACATACTCAGAGTATGTGGACAGTGACTGCTCCTTCCTTATCCAGACATGCACAATTGTCACTTTTCGGTGAATTTGCTGTTTTGAATCCAAAATAGGTCACCTACGTGATTCGTGCAGATCTGATTTTGGGGAAGGGGTCAAGAGCCTGAAGCAACTTACATAGAAAGATAATAAATCTGTGAGTCTGTGAGTGTGGACATTGGGATTGAGCCAGTGGAGCGTGAGAATCTGATACTGTGGATGTATGTTTGGATCTGTATGCACGGGCATTGACAGTCAGTTAAAAAGCAGCAAGCGAAACTGAGTTCAAACTCAGTTCACTAGTCACAGTTCAGCGCAAGCCCAGTCTGGGACCTGCTGTTTGGAAAAAGCCCAGTTGCCACAGTGCTGTGTGGAAGTGCGTGCCAGCCACAAACCTCCATAGAGAAGATCAACTGAAACCCCCAAAAGTAGCCTACCTGCAGTCGTAAAGCCCAGGAACATATCCCCCTCACATTTCAAAATATAGGCTTTACCCCCCCCACTTTTCTAATCTCTCAAATTACATTTATTTTGTCTGCCACTCTTGGGCGATCACTCAGCTGTTTGCCTGCTATGGATTTTCAGAGACTTGGCTGTTCTCATGCAATGAAAGCGGAATGGATTCAATTGGAGATGTGACTCGTCTCTGTATGTGAACTGTTTTATTCTTACCACTGCGTCAGGTAGGAGTAGGATATATGCTAGTAGCTAATTCAGCTCATCAAATAGTTGTGTAACTGGCGGGGCTGCTGCCCTTTTGCTCATTTCCTTTGTAAATGTGAGCAGTATCTTTGATAGCCTACGTTGCATTAAATGGGTTAATAATGTTAAATTGACTGCACTTATATAGCACTTTATATCCAAAGCACTTTACAATGGCCTCATTAAACCATTCATACACACATCCACACACCAATGGCAGTAGCTGCCTTGCAAGATGCTAGCCTGCTCATTGGGAGCAATTTGGGGTACTTGCGCAAGGACACTTGGACATGTGGACAGGAGGAGCCGGGATTTGAACCGCCGACCCTACGGTCATTGAATGATCTGCTCTATCTCCTGAGCCACAGAACTAAATTTGTACTTTGAACTTTATTTTGCTCTTGTAATTCTGTTAGATTGTGACCAGCACCAGGGTCATTCTAAAAATCATCCAATAAATGATCATTTGGTAGCTTATAATAAATAAATCCCTGCATCCCCCCCAGCAGCTGTGTGTTTTTCTCTGCTCAGGCCTCCGTCTCTCTTTCTCACCCCTAACCAGTTGGCATGTCTGCTTATCTGGGCCACCAGTGTCATGTCATCTGCATACTTGATCAGTGTCGGCTCCTCTCTGTTACCATGATGCTGTACCCAGAAGAGGATGGGGAGATGCTCCATCTAGAATTATTACAGCTACGTACTGAGGCCTGTGATGAAGGAATTCTTCAATCCATTAGATCAGTGTTGTGTTGACCTGTAGTTCATGAAGGTGACTCAGCAGTGTGTGTATGTGTACCGTATTAGAAGCAGATGAGGTCTGTGAACAGAATCCTGGTGTAGGGGGAGTCCAGGTACTCAGCCACTGTGTGTAGGAGAGAAGGACTGGCCTCTCTGACCCCTCGCCTTGCAGGCAAACTAACGTGGGTCTAGACCAGGACGGGCACGTGCACTTCTGCCGCTCTAGGAGAAAAACAATGATGCCGCGCCTATCTACAACGTAGGCCTACAGTACCATACCAGCAGCAACAATAAACAAATGTTAATATGCCATACACATAAACTAACCAAATAGTCTAGTGTTATGTTATGTTATGTTATTTTTATTTATAATGCGCCCCCCAACCAACTGTTACATCAGCCCGGGGCGCAGCCCGGGTACAAAAAGAGACAAACAAAAACAAGGGACTGCAGAGACACAAAATGAAACTACATTTAAGACACAAGACAAGGACATAAATTATAGATCATCTGTAACAAAGAGGTGCGTTTTAAGCTGTGCTCTAAAAGAGTCCAGGGTGGTGGTGGACTTGATGTTCAGAGGAAGCTTGTTCCATAGCCCAGGTGCCATCACAGAGAATGCACGGTCTCCCTTTGTGACAAGTTTTGACCGTGGGACCTTCAGGGTCATCTGGTTGTCAGATCTGAGCCGGCGACCAGGCCTGAAGCTGGTAGGTTGGTCCAGGAGCTCTTTGATGTAAGCTGGGGCGAGACCATTGAGGGCTTTGAAGACATACGTGAGGATCTTGAATTTCACTGCGCTTCACTGGGAGCCAGTGAAGGGAGGAGAGGACAGGAGAAATGGGTTCCCTCATCTTAGTGCCTGTCACCAGCCTGGCAGCGGCATTTTGGACTAGCTGCATGCTGTGGATGGTCTTGTCGGTGACCCCGGCATAGAGGGCATTACAATAGTCCAGTCTGGAGAAGATGAGCATTAGTACGACCCTCCGTAGGTCGCTGGAGGAGAGGAAGGACTTGATTTTGGATACTGTGCGCAGTTGGAAAAAACAGGATTGCACAACAGATTTCACTTGCTTGTCAAACTTGAGGTCTGTGTCAAATATGACCCCAAGTTTTCTGACGTGGGATTTTTCAAGGGTGGACAAACTTCCTAGATTATTTCTGATCTGACTGATCGAGGTGGAGTTGCCGATCAGAAGGATTTCACTCTTGGTGTCATTGAGCTGCAGGAAGTTTTGTGACATCCACTCCTTTATGTCCCGCAAGCAGTCCTTCAGACGGTCCAGCCCAGAGGGATCGTCTGCCCTGAGTGGAAGATAGATTTGAGTATCATCTGCGTAGCAATGGAAGGAAATCTTATGGCGATGAATGACTTGGCTGAGGGACAGCATGTAGATGGAGAAAAGGATGGGACCCAGTATTGAGCCCTGAGGGACCCCGCAGGTGAGGTTGACACGGCAGGATGAATGGTTGGCTATATTCACTGAAAAGGTCCTGTTGTTGAGGTAGGACTTGAACCAGGACAGGGCTGTGTTGGTGATGCCAACCCCCTGTTGGAGGCGGTCGAGGAGGATGGTGTGATCTATAGTATCAAATGCTGCACTGAGATCCAGGAGAACCAGTGCAGCACATTTCCCTGAGTCAACGATGAGGAGTAGGTCGTTTAACACCTTCAAGAGGGCAGACTCGGTGCTGTGGCCGGCCCTAAATCCGGACTGACAATTCTCCAGTATGTTGTTGTGTTGGAGATAAGGCTGCAGCTGACTGAGAACGGCCTTTTCTAACAGCTTTGACAGAAATGGTAATTTTGAGATGGGTCTGTAGTTGCTGGGGATAGTGGGATCTAGGCTGGCTTTCTTAAGAAGGGGCTGGACCACCGCTTCTTTTAGGCATGATGGAACGATACCTGTGGCCAGGGAGCAGTTGATGATGGACAGGATGTGAGGACCAACTGCCTCAAAAACCTCCTTAAGGAGGGGGGCAGGGACGGGGTCATGAGGGGACGTGGCTGGTCTCAAAGCGGCGGCCATCTTGGAGAGGGATGAGAGGGAGATGGAGCTGAACACGGAGAAGGTGGATGAGCATCTCAGAGTAACAGCTAGGTCCCGGGTGGAGGGTGGGATGTTTCTTCTGATGTTGTCGACCTTTTCTGAGAAAAAGGACAGAAACTCATCACACTTTGTAGGGGATGCATCCTGGATAGCAGTAGTAGGAGGGCAAACAACAGAATTGATGGTTCTGAATAAAATTCTGGAGTTTGGAGCATTTGCAATTAGACTAGCAAAGTACTTGGCTCTCTCTGCTTTAACCACCCTGTGGTAGCTCTTCTGTCTGTCCCTCAGTATCTCGAGAGAGACCTGCAGGCCATCTTTCTTCCACCTCCGCTCAGCCTGTCTCCATGCTCTCCTCTCTGCTCTGGTGGTCTCATTTAGCCAAGCCACAGCCTTGGGTTTGGGCTCTTTCATCTTGAGAGGGGCAATAGAGTCCAGAACAGAACGGCAGGTGGAGTTGAACACGGACATAAGCTCCTCTGGGTCTGATGACAGCACCTCACCTGCCCTGGTGTTTTGGGCGGCAGCAAAAGCAGAGGAAAACTTAGCAGGTGTCTGGGCGCTGATAAACCGTGAGAGGCGTGCAGGACATTGGATGTTAGTGGAGGGCTGAGACAGAGAGGATTGAAACACCACAGCATAATGGTCACAGTCAGTATGGGCTGTCATGGTTTCCACATTGCTGACAGGGAGATTGACAGAGAGGACAAGATCTAAGGTGTGACCTTTTTTATGGGTTGGGACGGAAACATGTTGGGCGAGACCAAAAGAGTCTATCAGGTCCATAAATTCTCCCTCAAAGCTCCTTGTGGGATTATCAATGTGGATGTTGAAGTCTCCCAAGATCAGCACTCTGTCATGGCTGGGAATGATTTCACTGAGGAGGTCTGAGAATTGAGTTGTAAAATTCTTACTCTCTTTGAAAGACTTGCTGTCCGTTGGGCGGTAGATGGTCAGAACCAGGAGGGGGTCAGACATGCCCACTTTTACCAGAAGAGCTTCAAAACTGGAGTATGTGAGGCAGTTCAACACAGAACAGCTGTATTTGTCCTTGTGCATGAAGGCCACGCCCCCTCCAGTCTTTCCGCGTCTGGGGTTGCTGTGGTAACTCCAGCCAGCGGGGCAAAGTTCATTGAGAGAAGAATAATCCCCAGGGACTTGCCATGATTCCGTGATTGCGAAGAATTACAGTTGTTGTTTGGAAATTAACTCAGACAGAATGGATGTTTTCTCCTTAACCGATCTGGCATTGAGAAGCCCGACTTTCACCGTAACTTCCCTCGCAGACGAGGTAGGTGTTCTTGCCGGCAGGCTGGGTTCGGGGCTGGATGGGACCGGGGGGACAGATGGACCTGGTCCAGGTCTAGGGGACAGATGGACCTGGTCCAGGTCTAGGGGACAGATGGATTGTCTTTGGAGAAAGTTTCACCGCTCGACCCGCACGATGTCCTCGCCGTCTACCTCACCTCTCCGGTGAATCCGTCGGTCAGTAAAGTTAACGTTACTCCAGGGCCCGAAAGGAATAACAAAGGTAGGCAATAGGTGGTTATTCGCCTGTGTTTGTTGATCCTCGCACCAAACGAGGTTTTCCTCCATTGAGGCACGGATGTCAAAAAGCGCTCTCCGATCATAACTGTAAATGATCAGGTTTGATTGCAAGATACTTTGACATAGTAAAACGAACAGATTAACATGAAACGCCAGGAATTGGAGTGCGTGGCTTGCTGCTGTCGGGCGTAGCGCCGCCATCATCATCACCTTTGACCTTCTCCTATCTGGGCTGTGCAACGCTAGTCTCTCTAGTTGGTGTTAGTTGTGTTAGTTGAGTGTCCTCAGTGTCAACAATATATGCATGACACAGCATTATGCAGATCCATACCAATAACACCCAGGTCTGCAGAGTAAATATAACCTGGTTCCACATTCTCTACAGCAGAGATGACAGCTCACTTACTATTAATACATTTGTATTACAATACAAATCTTACAATACAATTGTAGCTCCTTGTAATTGTGTAGCAACTCATAATGTAATAAAGGCTCATAATTTAATAACGGCTCATAATGTAATAACTTATTACATTATAAACTAACAAAAGTTCATAATGTAATACTCAGCTCATAATGTAATAAAACCATGCGCTCATAACGTTCTAACTGATTTGCGCATAATGTAATAAGAGCTCATAGTGTAATATTACTAAATACTAATGTAATTACATTATGAGCCTTACTGGGGCCGCTCATAACAGCTCATAATGTAATAATGGCTCATATAGTTAGAAAAGTGTTAATTATCATCATTTATACCTCTGCCATTCCTGTGGGGGAGGAGGGTAATGCTTTCACTTGTCTGTCTGTCTGTCTGTCTGTCAAACAATACATACAAAACGTCAAACATAAAAAAATGATTGCCCTTGCATGCCTCGCAGCCAAACGGCTGATATTAATGAATTGGAAAGTGAGAAAACCAGGCTGTTTCTCTAGAAACAGGTGGCTAGAGGACTTCCTCCATCTTCTAAGTATGGAAAAGGCCACGTCCATCCTCAGGGACATAGACCAGGACACTAGCGAGCTCTGGGACACACTAAGGCTGTTCCTACATTCACAAGAACATAGGTATTTTTCCCTACATAAGCAGTATTCAACACTACACAATCCAATATCCTCCCTCTTATAAATAGGACTAATTCCCAGACTGATGATCTGTGTGGATAGGTAGAGCAATCAGGAAACGTATGCACTGTGCCCCCCCACCCCTTCCTCTAGATCATTGTGATTGTCGTTGTTTTCATCGCTGTCTTTTGTGTTGTTGTTGGTTAGGTGTCTGTTCTTGTTGTCTTATGCTTTGTGCATTGCAATGTAGCTGTCCTGTTTTTGTTTATTGCTTATTGTGTATTGTGAGCATGTGGTTGTCGTTGTTGTTTTGTGGGTTTGTTGCTTGTTTTGTGTCGCTGATCGTTGTTACTTTGTTTGAAAGATTGTTGTCACCTTGCGAGCTGTCTTTGTTGTCAAAACAATAAAAATATAAATATAAAAAAGAAAAAGAAAAAAAGAAATGCTATATTAAATTGCTAGGTATGATGTTAAAGACATGTAATGCAACTAGGATATGAAATGTATGTGTAATGCTTTTGTACGCACCGAAACTGTCTTAACAATTGTAAAAATTGGAAATTGGATCCTTAAAGTCTTAAAAGGCATTGAATTCATTCATCTTAAAATGAGGCCTTTATTTAGAGTAGTCTACTTGTCCACCTCTCCCAAAGGTAGTTTTTGTTTGAATACATAGACAAGCTACAGGTCAGACACGAAGCTCTCTGATCTAGACGGAGCACATTGGAACGCTCTGGGGCATGGAGGACCGTCTGAGGACAACCTAGAGCAGGCATGGAGGACCGTCTGAGGACAACCTAGAGCAGGCATGGAGGACCGTCTGAGGACAACCTAGAGCAGGCATGGAGGACCGTCTGAGGACAACCTAGAGCAGGCATGGAGGACCGTCTGAGGACAACCTAGAGCAGGCATGGAGGACCGTCTGAGGACAACCTAGAGCAGGCATGGAGGACCGTCTGAGGACAACCTAGAGCAGGCATGGAGGACCGTCTGAGGACAACCTAGAGCAGGCATGGAGGACCGTCTGAGGACAACCTAGAGCAGGCATGGAGGACCGTCTGAGCACAACCTAGAGCAGGCATGGAGGACCGTCTGAGGACAACCTAGAGCAGGCATGGAGGACCGTCTGAGGACAACCTAGAGCAGGCATGGGCAACTTTGATTATAGAGAGAGACACACATGTTTTATCCTCACTACCCGAGGGCCAGGTTGTAATCATGCATTTCCACCAGTGGGATATTGTAACCCCATCACTTAATTAGCCAATTATAGTTACTACATTAATGAAAAGAACTAAATATATGCCGGTAATCAAAGTTTATTGGATGGACTTTCAATTTTTCATATATAAATGGATTTAGTAGGACCTAGGCTAATGCTTCTATTCATTTAATGAACTCTGCACAAAACATTCACACTCCTGAGTGGTATAGCCTACCATTATTTCAGTGCAACGGTGTCTCAAAAATGATGTACAAATGTTAACACTGACACTAAGTGCACCAACTAATATTCATGTTCATAGTGCATTTTACTCTGCCATCTCATACCATGACGTGTTTCCAATAAGCATGCATTCTTCTCAAAAGCCATTAACCTTCACCCACAGGTGAATCAGTATAAAGTTCTGTGTTAATGAGATACTTGCGGCCTCTCCTGCTGGCCTACAAAGGACTCAATGTCAATGTTTGTGCATCAATCTGCATGAGCTGTTTCATCTGTCAGCCTGTTTCTCTCTTTTGACTTGATGTGCTTCATTGTTGAGAAGCTGCTCTCGCAGATGTAAATGTTCCCAAACATGCTGGCCATTGAGAGTGAGAGTGAGTTTTTTGCCGCTCATGTTTGTTTTCGTCGTGTGTTGGTCATCCATGGTGTTGGTGGTGTCGTCGCGGAGGCGGCAGAGTGCAAACCAAGAGGAAACAGTACTGGGCTACAGCGCTCTAGCGCCCTCTATCGGTAGACAGTAGACTACGGTTCAAATGTGGACAAATGCCGTCAATGACAAAAAACAGATATTTGGATAGCAGGTGAAATTTATTGATATTTGGAAATTGACTCGCGAGCTCTAGACAGTCTGGGGCCTTTCTCGCTCGGTGTTGTTTCCCCGGTCTAGAGCGGAAGCGCGATGACGCATTGCATAATCATCCGGTCTGGACCGGAAGAAGAACGGTTGTTGTAATGTTTTTACTGTAGGCTGCACAGGGTGAAGTTTCGAGTAGATAACATTCGCGATGGCATCACACCGACAAAGATTGTAAAAGAAGATGCGAGGAGAACTACCGGTTAAGGAAAAATAAAGCAAGCGGATGTTGGAGGCGGGCTCTACAGGCTCGAGCCGGATGATGGGGCGGGCTTAAGGCAGTGAAGTGAATAGATACCAGGCCCTCCTCCCCGAGGAGAGACACGAGGCTAATAGATACCAGGCCCTCCTCCCCGAGGAGAGACGCGAGGCTAATAGATACCAGCTCTCCTCTACGAGGAGAGACGCGAGGCTAATAGATACCAGGCCCTCCTCCCCGAGGAGAGACGCGAGGCTAATAGATACCAGGCCCTCCTCTACGAGGAGAGACGCGAGGCTAATAGATACCAGGCCCTCCTCCCTGAGGAGAGACGCGAGGCTAATAGATACCAGGCCCTCCTCCCCGAGGAGAGACGCGAGGCTAATAGATACCAGGCCCTCCTCTACGAGGAGAGACGCGAGGCTAATAGATACTAGGCCCTCCTCCCCGAGGAGAGACGCGAGGCTAATAGAAACCAGGCCCTCCTCCTCGAGGAGAGACGCGAGGCTAATAGATACCAGGCCCTCCTCCCCGAGGAGAGACGCGAGGCTAATAGATACCAGGCCCTCCTCTACGAGGAGAGACGTGAGGCTAATAGATACCAGGCCCTCCTCTACGAGGAGAGACGCGAGGCTAATAGATACCAGGCACTCCTCTACGAGGAGAGACGCGAGGCTAATAGATACCAGGCCCTCCTCTACGAGGAGAGACGCGAGACTAATAGATACCAGCTCTCCTCCCCGAGGAGACACGCGAGGCTAATAGATACCAGGCCCTCCTCTACGAGGAGAGACGCGAGACTAATAGATACCAGGCCCTCCTCTACGAGGAGAGACGCGAGGCTAATAGATACCAGGCCCTCCTCTACGAGGAGAGACGCGAGGCTAATAGATACCAGGCCCTCCTCTACGAGGAGAGACGCGAGACTAATAGATACCAGGCCCTCCTCTACGAGGAGAGACGTGAGGCTAATAGATACCAGGCCCTCCTCTACGAGGAGAGACGCGAGACTAATAGATACCAGCTCTCCTCCCCGAGGAGAGACGCGAGACTCATAGATACCAGGCCCTCCTCTACGAGGAGAGACGCGAGGCTAATAGATACCAGGCCCTCCTCTACGAGGAGAGACGTGAGGCTAATAGATACCAGGCCCTCCTCTACGAGGAGAGACGCGAGACTAATAGATACCAGCTCTCCTCCCCGAGGAGAGACGCGAGACTCATAGATACCAGGCCCTCCTCTACGAGGAGAGACGCGAGGCTAATAGATACCAGGCCCTCCTCTACGAGGAGAGACGCGAGGCTAATAGATACCAGGCCCTCCTCTACGAGGAGAGACGCGAAGCTAATAGATACCAGGCCCTCCTCTACGAGGAGAGACGCGAGGCTACGCATTGAGTGGGGGCGGGGGCCGTATGCGGCCAGCGTGCCGCCAGTTGCCCATCCCTGAGGGAACATTGACCCACGTAAGGGATGATGTGGTGTTCAAGCTGCTGGGACTGAAAGCGGGAACAAAGCCAAACACAGCTAGCTCTGATAGGCTGTAGCATAAGCCTTTAGAAGCTAGCTAGTTAGCCAGCAAGAGCGCTAGCTGCTACTGAACGCTCCTGTTTGTCTGTAGACTATGCTATATCTAGCTAGCTCACTAATGCTAACGTTAGCTAGCTGTGTTTTGATTTGTTCAGTTTCAGTCCAACTAGGCTATGTATAGAGTGCTTGCTAGCAAGCTGAGTTTCAGATAATTTCATAGCTGCATGATATGTTGATATCGTATGATTCAAAAGGTTTAGTACTCACTAATGTTAGCTAGCATATCAATGTTAGAGCTACAAGGCCACAGATAGCAAGCTGAAGTTGAGTTTGACTATCGACATGGAGGGGGGACCTTTGTTGGAACATAACCTCGCGTCAGGTTTCCATTCACTATCAGATTCAGATCCTGTCTAGAGCTCGCCTCTTCAAAACTGTCATCCGGTACTGTGGGTAGCCTACTGGTCATCCGGTACTGTGGGTAGCCTACTGGTCATCCGGTACTGTGGGTAGCCTACTGGTCATCCGGTACTGTGGGTAGCCTACTGGTCATCTGGTACTGTGGGTAGCCTACTGGTCATCTGGTACTGTGGGTAGCCTACTGGTCATCTGGTACTGTGGGTAGCCTACTGGTCATCCGGTATTGTGGGTAGCCTACTGGTCATCCGGTACTGTGGGTAGCCTACTGGTCATCCGGTACTGTGGGTAGCCTGCTGGTCATCTGGTACTGTGGGTAGCCTACTGGTCATCTGGTACTGTGGGTAGCCTACTGGTCATCCGGTACTGTGGGTAGTCTACTGGTCATCTGGTACTGTGGGTAGTCTACTGGTCATCCGGTACTGTGGGTAGCCTCCTGGTCATCTGGTACTGTGGGTAGTCTACTGGTCATCTGGTACTGTGGGTAGTCTACTGGTCATCCGGTACTGTGGGTAGCCTACTGGTCATCCGGTACTGTGGGTAGCCTACTGGTCATCTGGTACTGTGGGTAGCCTACTGGTCATCTGGTACTGTGGGTAGCCTACTGGTCATCTGGTACTGTGGGTAGCCTACTGGTTTTGTTTGCGGCCAGGATGCTCAGAGCCTCTCACTGTCTGCTAGCTAGCGACAACATGGGGAAGTGCAAATTCAACAGAAATGGTCTATTCAACCAAGCTTGTTTCTGCTTTAGCTTGGTGCTATCTGCTGAGCATTATCTGTGCTGTTAGAAACCCCAAGCGTGTTCCCTCCCTGGCTCAGAAACAGCCTCTCACAGGGGGTAAATATAGACTGCAGGCAGTGCGGTTGCACTGGGGCCTGTGGGGTGAGAGGGCCCGTAGAGAGAGCAGGGCCTCCAACCAGGTTTTAGGTGGAGAACGGGTGAGTTACCACTTCAGAATCACGCCTGCAGCGTGAACTCAAATTAGAGTGTCATTTGCTATGTATACCCTCTAAAAGGCATCCCCCCTCATGTTTTTTTCTCCAGAAAATAGTCTGCAGAAGTCTTACTCAATAACAACATTATATGCTTATTCTACATCAACAAATACACTTAAAACGATTAAATTAATAAACGTGTCATATTTTTGTCATACACAGATGTGCAATGATGCTGGGTAATACTGTATGTTCTTGTCCAATGTTAAGTCTCTATTTGATCAGACACAAGACAGTATGGCGCAAAAGGTGAACTGTTGACGGGGCGGCTGTAGCTCAGTTGGTAGAGCGGGTCGTTCAATGATCGAAGGGTCAGTGGTTCGAATCCCATCTCCGACTGTCCACATGTCGAAGTGTCCTTGAGCAAGACACCTAACCCCAAATTGCTCCCAATGAGTAGACGCCATTGGTGTGTGAATGTGTGTGTGTGAATGGGTGAATGAGAGGCCATTGTAAAGTGCCGCTAAGGTGGAAAAGCGCTATATAAGTGCAGTCCATTAACTATTTGAACCTCAATTGAGTGACAAACATTCAAAAATGTGAACCTCAATTGATTGACATTGAGTCCGAACAATAACATTAGGCTATTGTTAGATGTACTGTACATTTCACAACGTTATATATACATTATGGTTGGCTTAATTTTAATAAAGTCCAAGAGTTGAATATTAAGGACATTGTCTACGATTTTGCTCAATGCAAGAATAGTGGAATGCCATTCAAATAGGTGAGTAATGTTAGCCTACAAGTGTTTCTCAAGGGGATTTGGGGTAGGCCGTGCCCCTGCAGGTTGTTATCATGGAGTGAGGTCGCCGCTCAGCGCCTGTTTCATTGTGTAGCCAACGTGTTTTTCAGATGTTTTTAAGAATATTAGCTAAGATCAGCTAATGAAGGCATCTCTGTTGTGTGAAGCCGACAGCAACAAGCCTTGGTTAAACTGAGTGCAGAAAGTTTATGGATGTCAATAGTAAACTTATCGTTAGCTCTTATCCACAGCTCAACTATTTACACTAGTTTATAGGCGAGTTATCTACAGTAGCAACTTGCTTGCTGATGTGTTGTTGTTTTTGCCTAAACCTTCCCAGCCATAGTTATGTAAAGTTGACTTGATTTGATTGAGCCTCTGTTTGTTACTGCGTGAGCGCATGGTTCTGATGGCTGACCTCTCCACTTCGCCAGTACAATAGCCAACGTAGGCTAGCTAATTCAACAGCACACTGTTGTTAAAATGTGTATAGACGACAGTGTGTGTGTGCTGTGTGTGCTTCAAGTAGTGTGCACTAATAGAGCCCATCATAATAAGCCCACTCTGGGGCCCATCGTAACTACATTATGCCACTGGCCTCATCATATCACATCATATCCCTTGATAACAGAGTGTGCTACGAAGGACGCACAAACAGACTATTCTTTTTCTTTCTTTCAAAATTATTTTTGATATTTAGCAAAAGGACAAAAACACGAAACCCTACTCACCCACTTTCCTGCCCACATATCCAAACCCTGACAAAGCACTTAACAATACTGAAAGCAGGGATGTAGTAAATAAATGAATGATAAACTGTAAATAAAGACGAGACAGACACACAAAACCAAACAGTACAGAAAAGGGAAGGGGGGTCGATGAGGTGGGGGGGGGGGGGGGGGGGGTCAGCATCTAGTCATCTGGGGGGATAGTAGTATTGTTCAAATAGTCAATAAAGGGCTTCCAAGTCTTGTCAGATGATAGTTTGGAGTTAGTGATTGAGATTCTTATCTTCTCCAGCGTTATGTGATTTCAACCAGCTACTGTGTGAGGGGGGGCGTGGGTGTTTCCATTTGAATAGGATGAGACGTCTAGCTAGCAAGGAGGTGAGAGCCAGCACTCGCTGCTTTGCTGATGAGAGAGTGGCTGTTATGTGTGTAGAGATCCCAAATATGGCAGTGAGTGGGTCGGGTCTGAGGTCTGTGTCGAGTTCTGAGTTTACCGTAAATTTCGCGCCAGAAATCTGTCAACTCATGGCAGGATCAGAACGTGTGTGTGTGATTAGCAGGTGATTGCTTGCACCGATTACAGGTGTCATCAGTCTCTGGGTATATTTTTGCAAGAGCATTCTTATTTAGCATGGGTTACAAGGAAGAGAAAGCATATCAAAAATATTGACTGACAAAAAAGATCACTTTGTATTCAAGAATCTGACAGTGTGTGAACCAGGGCAGATCCAATGTTCAAATATTTGTCTGTAGGAAGATGGAATATAATCCTTCAACTCTCTTTTCACCAGCAGAGGGTAGTAATGTGTTTGTATCGATCTGTTTCTACAGGCTGTCGGGCTGCATGGTCACAGAGGAAGGCTGTGTCTCTCTAGCCTCAGCTTTGAGGTCAAACCCCGCCCACCTGAGAGAGCTGGATCTGAGCTTCAATCACCCAGGAGACTCAGGAGTGAAGCTGCTCTCTGCTGGACTGGAGGATCCACACTGGAGACTGGAGAAACTTAAGTAAGGAGAGAGTTTTAAATCAAGTGGAAGAAAATCACCCAGTGTCTCTTATGTAGCCCCCCTCTCTGAACTAGATGGTCTCAACTTTCACAGCCTACGAGTCTCTTGACAGAACAGACACAAATCACCCTATAACCAGAAGGGCACTTTGAGAGTGCAGACCTCCACCCATGATGCATGTTGTCAGCATGTGCAGTAGCATTAGAGAACCTAGAGGAGACAAATGTCAACAATATACTGGTGGTGCATCAGCTGGGGTTGGTCCAACAGGTGCTCTTCAGCTCTGCTCTCTGATGTATTTCAGCTACCTAGATAGCTACATATGACAGGACCAACAGCAGTAATCTGGCTAGCTATGAGCATAACTAGCTAATTCAAAGCAGTTGATCTTTGCCTTCATGCCATGATTCAATTATTTTGGTCCTAATACCCGCAGAAAATACAGGGATAAACAGCCATGGATGTATTAAACATGGCAAAGTACCCGTAGGTGCTGGTCTGGTCTCTCTGGCATGGTCAACAAAAGTGAAGAATGATTTTTCAATGAATTTGGATCCTCCCCGTGATTCAGATCCATCTTCATCCGCTTATCCGGGGTCGGGTCGCGGAGGCAGCAGCTCCAGCAGGGGGCCCCAGACATCCCTTTCCCTGGCAGCATCAACCAGCTCTGCCTGGGGAATCTTTAGCCGCTCACAGGCCAGTGCGGAGATGTAGTCCCGCCACCTGGTCCTGGGTCTACCCCGCGGCCTCCTCCCAGCCAGACACGCCTGGAACACCTCCCTAGGGAGGCGTCCAGGAGGCATCCTCACTAGATGCCCGAACCACCTCAACTGGCTCCTTTCGACGCAAAGGAGCAGCGGCTCTACTCCGAGTCTCCCAGATGACTGAACTTCTCACCCGATCTCTCAGGGAGACCCCAGCCACCCTCCGGAGGAAACTCATTTCGGCCGCTTGTATCCGTCCGCCGATTCAGATCCACTCTCTCTAATTGAATGGGTTCTTCCTTGGCTCATGCTACAGTCACCCTTCCACGGGTCACTAACAAACACATAAAGCCCAAAACTGGTGACGTCTCATTGCATCATCCTCATCATTCCTCTGCTTATTCCTACAGTGTGGATCATGGTGGAGAGATCAGGATCAGACCTGGACTTGTGAAACAATGTGAGTATTGACATTGACATTGATTATTCATGTGTCTTAACTGAAGATGAGTTCACCACCATTATCTACTTGGGCCTAGAAAACAGGGGTCATACAAAATACAATACAATCTGTCACAACTGTTCAAACACCTAAGAGCTGCTTACACTTGAACTATATTCATAGTGATGGGTACATACGCACACACACACACACTCACGCACGCACACACACACACACACACACATGCACACACACACACACACACACACACTCATAATTGTTGGATCAGCACCACGTCATGTCCAGTCCCTGATCAGAATCCGGTGAGAGGAGAGGTTTTTAGAGCCCTCTTAAGTGGTAATGACGGGGATCTGCTCCCACTAAGCTTTTGTATCAGTGTTGGATCCTCTGATGCTGTTGTTGGTATCCATAGAGTACAGGTGGATGGAATGATGTTAATACTCTGCTCATTTGTTCTGAGGAAGTTGGTGATAATCTCACTCTTCTAATGGTGCTAATGTTTCCATAACAGTGCTTTTCAGTGGCGTGTGGTGCGAGTAGCCAAGGGAGGCAGTGCCTCCTCCCAAATCTGAAATGAAACAAATAATTGATAAAGCAAGATTAAAACTAGTGCTGCGAGCAGCAGTGAGCGGGCCCTCGCACCCCACGCGTGTCGGGGTGCGGCGCCGTTAAAGGGTATGCTATCTCGGTGTCCTGTGCTGAGAGAAACTTCCTGTCACAAGTAGGTGGCGCTCTAGGCGTGACTCAATACCGAAGCATAGATGTGTTCAGGACGGTACCTTGATAAAGCGTGAGACATGTTGAGTAAATCGGATAATGTATGTAGGAGTTATGATGACTTTCTGCTTGACCTGTAGGCGGCGCTATAGGTATTACTTAATACTGACCTACAGATGTGTTTAGGACACGACCTTCATCAAGCATGAGCAATTTGGTGTAAATCGGATAACATATGTAGGAGTTATGAGTACTTCCTGTTTCACCAGTAGGTGGCGCTGTAAGTGTGACTCAATACCGAAGCATAGATGTGTTCAGAATGCGACCTTCATGAAGCATCAGCAATTTGGTGCAAATCGGATAATGTATGGAGGAGTTATGAGGACGTACTGTTTCACCAATAGGTGGCGCTATAAATATGATGCAATACTGACACATAGATGTGTTCAGGACAGAACCGTCATGAAGCGTGAGAAATATCGGACAAATCGGATAATGTATGGAGGAGTTATGAGTACTTCCTGTTTCACCAACAGGTGGCGCTATAAGTATGATGCAATACTGACACAAAGATGTGTTCAGGACAGAACCGTCATGAAGCGTGAGATATATCGGACAAATCGGATAATGTATGGAGGAGTTATGAGGACTTCCTGTTTTACCAATAGGTGGCGCTATAAGTATGACGCAATACTGACACATAGATGTGTTCAGGACAGAACCTTCATGAAGCGTGAGATATATCGGACGAATTGGATAATGTATGGAGGAGTTATGAGGACTTCCTGTTTCACCAATAGGTGGCGCTATAAGTATGATGCAATACTGACACATAGATGTGTTCAGGACAGAACCGTCATGAAGCGTGAGATATATCGGACAAATTGGATAATGTATGGAGGAGTTATGAGGACTTCGTGTTTTATGGCGAAATGTCAAACTTTGGCGGGGCGCCACGGCAAGGGTGTTTGGTGAAAACTCAATTTTTTTGATAACTTTTGATTACAAAGGTTTTAAGATGAAGCTGACCCGATATGAAGTTGATCGGATGAAATCTGTAGGAGGAGTTCGTTGAAGTACGAGGCATGGAAATGGTCAAAAAAAGGACAAAATGGCACATTAAAAGCAAAATGGCGGCCTTCCTGTTGCATGTTGGGTAAAGCTCCAAGAGACATTTTAGTGCGTCTCGATGAAATACATATGCCCTCCGAATTTCGTTCGCCTACATCAAACTGAAAGGTGGGGCTCGCCATTTTAAATTTTCTAGGGGGCGCTCTTGAGCCGTTTTGCCACGCCCATTTCCGTCACCAATGAAATATCCGATTTTCACCGGGACTGATGTATCTGCAAAGTTTCATCCGTTTTCATTGATGTTTAGGCCGCCAAAAAGGCATTTGTTTGGGGAGAAGAAGGAGAAGGAGAAGAAGGAGAAGGAGAACTAGTGCTGCGAGCAGCAGTGAGCGGGCCCTCGCACCCCACGCGGGTCGGGGTGTGGCGCCGTTAAAGGGTGTGCTATTTCGGTGTCCAGTACTGACAGAAACTTCCTGTCACCAGTAGGTGGCGCTCTAAGCGTGACTCAATACCGACGCATAGATGTGTTCAGGACAGTACCTTGATGAAGTGTGAGAAATGTTGTGTAAATCGGACAAAGTATGTAGGAGTTATGAGGACTTCCTGTAAGCAGTAGGTGGCGCTGTAAGTATGACGCAATACTGACCTACAGATGTGTTCAAGATGCGACCTTCATCAAGCATGAGCAATTTGGAGTAAATCGGATAATGTATGTAGGAGTTATGAGTACTTCCTGTTTCACCAGTAGGTGGCGCTGTAAGTGTTACTCAATACCGACGCATAGATGTGTTCAGAAGGTGACCTTCATGAAGCGTCAGCAATTTGGTGCAAATCGGATGATGTATGCAGGAGTTATGAGGACTTCCTGTTTCACCAATAGGTGGCGCTATAAGTATGACGCAATACTGACACATAGATGTGTTCAGGACAGAACCGTCATGAAGCGTGAGATAAATCGGACAAATCGGATAATGTATGGAGGAGTTATGAGGACTTCCTGTTTCACCAATAGGTGGCGCTATAAGTATGATGCAATACTGACACATAGATGTGTTCAGGACAGAACCGTCATGAAGCGTGAGATATATCGGACAAATCCGATAATGTATGGAGGAGTTATGGGGACTTCCTGTTTCACCAATAGGTGGCGCTATAAGTATGATGCAATACTGCCACATAGATGTGTTCAGGACAGAACCGTCATGAAGCGTGAGATAAATCGGACAAATCGGATAATGTATGGAGGAGTTATGAGGACTTCCTGTTTCACCAATAGGTGGCGCTATAAGTATGATGCAATACTGACACATAGATGTGTTCAGGACAGAACCGTCATGAAGCGTGAGATATATCGGACAAATCCGATAATGTATGGAGGAGTTATGGGGACTTCCTGTTTCACCAATAGGTGGCGCTATAAGTATGATGCAATACTGCCACATAGATGTGTTCAGGACAGAACCGTCATGAAGCGTGAGATATATCGGACGAATTGGATAATGTATGTAGGAGTTATGAGGACTTCCTGTTTCACCAATAGGTGGCGCAATAAGTATGACGCAATACTGACACATAGATGTGTTCAGGACAGAACTGTCATGAAGCGTGAGATATATCGGACAAATCCGATAATGTATGGAGGAGTTATGAGGACATCGTGTTTTATGGCGAAATGTCAAACTTTGGCGGGGCGCCACGGCAAGGGTGTTTGGTGAAAACTCAATTTTTTTGATAACTTTTGATCACAAAGGTCTTAAGATGAAGCTGACCCGATATGAAGTTGATCGGATGAAATCTGTAGGAGGAGTTCGTCGAAGTACGAGGCATGGAAATGGTCAAAACAAGGACAAAATGGCACATTAAGAGCAAAATGGCGGACTTCCTGTTGCATGTTGGGTATAGCTCCAAGAGACATTTAAGTGTGGCTCGATAAAATACATATGCCCTCCGAATTTCGTTCGCCTACATCAAACTGAAAGGTGGGGCTCGCCATTTTAAATTTTCCAGGGGGCGCTCTTGAGCCGTTTTGCCACGCCTATTTCCGGCACCCATGAATTATCAAATTTTTCACCGGGACTGACGTATCTGCAAAGTTTCATCCGTTTTCATCGATGTTTAGGCCGCCAAAAAGGCATTTGTTTTGGAAGAAGAAGGAGAAGAAGGAGAAGAAGGAGAAGAAGGAGAAGAAGGAGAATAATCCTTCGAAATACAATAGGGCCTCGCACCGCCAGTGTGCTCGGGCCCTAATAATAATCCTTCGAGTTTCAATAGGGCCTCGCACCGCCAGTGCTCGGGCCCTAACTAGTGCTGCGAGCAGCAGTGACCGGGCCCTCGCACCCCACGCGTGTCGGGGTGCTGCGCCGTTAAAGGCTGTGCTATTTCGGTGTGCAGTATTGAGAGAAACTTCCTGTCACCAGTAGGTGGCGCTCTAGGTGTGACTCAATACCGAAGCATAGTTGTGTTCAGGACGGTACCTTGATGAAGCGTGAGAAATGTTGAGTAAATCGGATAACGTATGTAGGAGTTATGAGGACTTCCTGTTTCACCAGTAGGTGGCGCTGTAAGTGTGACTCAATACCGACACATAGATGGGTTCAGAAGGCCACCTTCATGAAGCGTCAGCAATTTGGTGCAAATCGGATGATGTATGCAGGAGTTATGAGGACTTCTTGTTTCACCAATAGGTGGCGCTATACGTATGACGCAATACTGACACATAGATGTGTTCAGGACAGAACCGTCATGAAGCGTGAGCTATATCGGACAAATTGGATAATGTATGGAGGAGTTATGAGGACTTCCTGTTTCACCAATAGGTGGCGCTATATGTATGACGCAATACTGAAACATAGATGTGTTCAGGACAGAACCGTCATGAAGCGTGAGATATATCGGACAAATTGGATAATGTATGGAGGAGTTATGAGGACTTCCTGTTTCACCAATAGGTGGCGCTATAAGTATGACGCAATACTGACACATAGATGTGTTCAGGACAGAACCGTCATGAAGCGTGAGATATATCGGACAAATTGGATAATGTATGGAGGAGTTATGAGGACTTCGTGTTTTATGGCGAAATGTCAAACTTTGGCGGGGCGCCACGGCAAGGGTGTTTGGTGAAAACTCAATTTTTTTGATAACTTTTGATCACAAAGGTCTTAAGATGAAGCTGACCCGATATGAAGTTGATCGGATGAAATCTGTAGGAGGAGTTCGTCGAAGTACGAGGCATGGAAATGGTCAAAACAAGGACAAAATGGCACATTAAGAGCAAAATGGCGGACTTCCTGTTGCATGTTGGGTATAGCTCCAAGAGACATTTAAGTGTGGCTCGATGAAATACATATGCCCTCCGAATTTCGTTCGCCTACATCAAACTGAAAGGTGGGGCTCGCCATTTTAAATTTTCCAGGGGGCGCTCTTGAGCCGTTTTGCCACGCCTATTTCCGGCACCCATGAATTATCAAATTTTTCACCGGGACTGACGTATCTGCAAAGTTTCATCCGTTTTCATCGATGTTTAGGCCGCCAAAAAGGCATTTGTTTGGGGAGAAGAAGAACAAGAATAATAATAACTAGTGCTGCGAGCAGCAGTGAGCGGGCCCTCGCACCCCACGCGGGTCGGGGTGCGGCGCCGTTAAAGGGTGTGCTATTTCGGTGTCCAGTACTGACAGAAACTTCCTGTCACCAGTAGGTGGCGCTCTAAGCGTGACTCAATACCGACGCATAGATGTGTTCAGGACAGTACCTTGATGAAGCGTGAGAAATGTTGTGTAAATCGGACAAAGTATGTAGGAGTTATGAGGACTTCCTGTAAGCAGTAGGTGGCGCTGTAAGTATGACGCAATACTGACCTACAGATGTGTTCAAGATGCGACCTTCATCAAGCATGAGCAATTTGGAGTAAATCGGATAACGTATGTAGGAGTTATGAGGACTTCCTGTTTCACCAGAAGGTGGCGCTGTTAGTGTGACTCAATACCGACACATAGATGGGTTCAGAAGGCCACCTTCATGAAGCGTCAGCAATTTGGTGCAAATCGGATGATGTATGCAGGAGTTATGAGGACTTCCTGTTTCACCAATAGGTGGCGCTATAAGTATGACGCAATACTGACACATAGATGTGTTCAGGACAGAACCGTCATGAAGCGTGAGATAAATCGGACAAATCGGATAATGTATGGAGGAGGTATGAGGACTTCCTGTTTCACCAATAGGTGGCGCTATAAGTATGACGCAATACTGACACATAGATGTGTTCAGGACAGAACCGTCATGAAGCGTGAGATATATCGGACAAATTGGATAATGTATGGAGGAGTTATGAGGACTTCCTGTTTCACCAATAGGTGGCGCTATAAGTATGACGCAATACTGACACATAGATGTGTTCAGGACAGAACTGTCATGAAGCGTGAGATATTTTGGACAAATCCGATAATGTATGGAGGAGTTATGAGGACATCGTGTTTTATGGCGAAATGTCAAACTTTGGCGGGGCGCCACGGCAAGGGTGTTTGGTGAAAACTCAATTTTTTTGATAACTTTTGATCACAAAGGTCTTAAGATGAAGCTGACCCGATATGAAGTTGATCGGATGAAATCTGTAGGAGGAGTTCGTCGAAGTACGAGGCATGGAAATGGTCAAAACAAGGACAAAATGGCACATTAAGAGCAAAATGGCGGACTTCCTGTTGCATGTTGGGTATAGCTCCAAGAGACATTTAAGTGTGGCTCGATGAAATACATATGCCCACCGAATTTCGTTCGCCTACATCAAACTGAAAGGTGGGGCTCGCCATTTTAAACTTTCCAGGGGGCGCTCTTGAGCCGTTTTGCCACGCCCATTTCCGTCACCCATGAATTATCAAATTTTTCACCGGGACTGACGTATCTGCAAAGTTTCATCCGTTTTCATCGATGTTTAGGCCGCCAAAAAGGCATTTGTTTTGGAAGAAGAAGGAGAAGGAGAAGGGAGAATAATAATAATCCTTCGAAATACAATAGGGCCTCGCACCGCCAGTGCTCGGGCCCTAACTAGGGCTGCGAGCAGCAGTGAGCGGGCCCTCGCACCCCATGCGTGTCGGGGTGCTGCGCCGTTAAAGGCTGTGCTATATCGGTGTGCAGTACTGAGAGAAACTTCCTGTCACCAGTAGGTGGCGCTCTAGGCGTGACTCAATACCGAAGCATAGATGTGTTCAGGACGGTACCTTGATGAAGCGTGAGAAATGTTGAGTAAATCGGATAACGTATGTAGGAGTTATGAGGACTTCCTGTTTCACCAGTAGGTGGCGCTGTAAGTGTGACTCAATACCGACAAATAGATGGGTTCAGAAGGCCACCTTCATGAAGCGTCAGCAATTTGGTGCAAATCGGATGATGTATGCAGGAGTTATGAGGACTTCCTGTTTCACCAATAGGTGGCGCTATAAGTATAACGCAATACTGACACATAGATGTGTTCAGGACAGAACCGTCATGAAGCGTGAGATATATCGGACAAATTGGATAATGTATGGAGGAGTTATGAGGACTTCCTGTTTCACCAATAGGTGGCGCTATAAGTATGACGCAATACTGACACATAGATGTGTTCAGGACAGAACCGTCATGAAGCGTGAGATATATCGGACAAATCGGATAATGTATGGAGGAGTTATGAGGACTTCCTGTTTTACCAATAGGTGGCGCTATAAGTATGACGCAATACTGACACATAGATGTGTTCAGGACAGAACCTTCATGAAGCGTGAGATATATCGGACGAATTGGATAATGTATGGAGGAGTTATGAGGACTTCCTGTTTCACCAATAGGTGGCGCTATAAGTATGATGCAATACTGACACATAGATGTGTTCAGGACAGAACCCTCATGAAGCGTGAGATATATCGGACAAATTGGATAATGTATGGAGGAGTTATGAGGACTTCGTGTTTTATGGCGAAATGTCAAACTTTGGCGGGGCGCCACGGCAAGGGTGTTTGGTGAAAACTCAATTTTTTTGATAACTTTTGATCACAAAGGTCTTAAGATGAAGCTGACCCGATATGAAGTTGATCGGATGAAATCTGTAAGAGGAGTTCGTCGAAGTACGAGGCATGGAAATGGTCAAAACAAGGACAAAATGGCACATTAAAATCAAAATGGCGGCCTTCCTGTTGCATGTTGGGTATAGCTCCAAGAGACATTTTAGTGCGTCTCGATGAACTACATATGCCCACCGAATTTCGTTTGCCTACATCAAACTAAAAGGTGGGGCTCGCCATTTTAGATTTTCCAGGAAGCGCTCTTGAGCCGTTTTGCCACGCCCATTTCCGTCACCCATGAATTATCAAATTTTTCACCGGGACTGACATATCTGCAAAGTTTCATCCGTTTTCATCGATGTTTAGGCCGCCAAAAAGGCATTTGTTTGGGGAGAAGAAGAAGAAGAAGAAGAAGAACGTGGGAGAATAATAATCCTTCGAAATACAATAGGGCCTCGCACCGCCAGTGCTCGGGCCCTAATAATAACTAGTGCTGCGAGCAGCAGTGAGCGGGCCCTCGCACCCCACGCGTGTCGGGGTGCTGCGCCGTTAAAGGCTGTGCTATTTCGGTGTGCAGTACTGAGAGAAACTTCCTGTCACCAGTAGGTGGCGCTCTAGGCGTGAATCAATACCGAAGCATAGATGTGTTCAGGACGGTACCTTGATGAAGCGTGAGAAATGTTGAGTTAATCGGATAACGTATGTAGGAGTTATGAGGACTTCCTGTTTCACCAGTAGGTGGCGCTGTAAGTGTGACTCAATACCGACACATAGATGGGTTCAGAAGACCACCTTCATGAAGCGTCAGCAATTTGTTGCAAGTCGGATGATGTATGCAGGAGTTATGAGGACTTCCTGTTTCACCAATAGGTGGCGCTATACGTATGACGCAATACTGACACATAGATGTGTTCAGGACAGAACCGTCATGAAGCGTGAGACATATCGGACAAATCGGATAATGTATGGATGAGTTATGAGGACGTACTGTTTCACCAATAGGTGGCGCTATAAGTATGACGCAATACTGACACATAGATGTGTTCAGGACAGAACCGTCATGAAGCGTGACATATATCGGACAAATTGAATAATGTATGGAGGAGTTATGAGGACTTCGTGTTTTATGGCGAAATGTCAAACTTTGGCGGGGCGCCACGGCAAGGGTGTTTGGTGAAAACTCAATTTTTTTGATAACTTTTGATCACAAAGGCCTTAAGATGAAGCTGACCCGATATGAAGTTGTTCGGATGAAATCTGTAGGAGGAGTTCGTTGAAGTACGAGGCATGGAAATGGTAAAAACAAGGGAAAATGGCACATTAAAAGCAAAATGGCGGACTTTCTGTTGCATGTTGGGTATAGCTCCAAGAGACATTTTAGTGTGGCTCGATGAAATACATATGCCCACCGAATTTCGTTCGCCTACATCAAACTGAAAGGTGGGGCTCGCCATTTTAAACTTTCCAGGGGGCGCTCTTGAGCCGTTTTGCCACGCCCATTTCCGTCACCCATGAATTATCAAATTTTTCACCGGGACTGACGTATCTGCAAAGTTTCATCCGTTTTCATCGATGTTCAGGCCGCCTAAAAGGCATTTGTTTGGAGTAAAGAAGAATAATAACTAGTGCTGCGAGCAGCAGTGAGCGGGCCCTCGCACCCCACGCGGGTCGGGGTGTGGCGCCGTTAAAGGGTGTGCTATTTCGGTGTCCAGTACTGACAGAAACTTCCTGTCACCAGTAGGTGGCGCTCTAAGCGTGACTCAATACCGACGCATAGATGTGTTCAGGACAGTACCTTGATGAAGCGTGAGAAATGTTGTGTAAATCGGACAAAGTATGTAGGAGTTATGAGGACTTCCTGTTTCACCAGTAGGTGGCGCTGTAAGTGTGACTCAATACCGACACATAGATGGGTTCAGAAGGCCACCTTCATGAAGCATCAGCAATTTGGTGCAAATCGGATGATGTATGCAGGAGTTATGAGGACTTCCTGTTTCACCAATAGGTGGCGCTATACGTATGACGCAATACTGACACATAGATGTGTTCAGGACAGAACCGTCATGAAGCGTGAGATATATCGGACAAATTGGATAATGTATGGAGGAGTTATGAGGACTTCCTGTTTCACCAATAGGTGGCGCTATAAGTATGACGCAATACTGACACATAGATGTGTTCAGGACAGAACCGTCATGAAGCGTGAGATATATCGGACAAATTGGATAATGTATGGAGGAGTAATGAGGACTTCCTGTTTCACCAATAGGTGGCGCTATAAGTATGACGCAATACTGACACATAGATGTGTTCAGGACAGAACCGTCATGAAGCGTGAGATATATCGGACAAATTGGATAATGTATGGAGGAGTTATGAGTACTTCCTGTTTCACCAATAGGTGGCGCTATAAGTATGACGCAATACTGACACATAGATGTGTTCAGGACAGAACCGTCATGAAGCGTGAGATATATCGGACAAATTGGATAATGTATGGAGGAGTTATGAGGACTTCCTGTTTCACCAATAGGTGGCGCTATAAGTATGACGCAATACTGACACATAGATGTGTTCAGGACAGAACCGTCATGAAGCGTGAGATATATCGGACAAATTGGATAATGTATGGAGGAGTTATGAGGACTTCGTGTTTTATGGCGAAATGTCAAACTTTGGCAGGGCGCCACGGCAAGGGTGTTTGGTGAAAACTCAATTTTTTTGATAACTTTTGATCACAAAGGTCTTAAAATGAAGCTGACCCGATATGAAGTTGATCGGATGAAATCTGTAGGAGGAGTTCGTCGAAGTACGAGGCATGGAAATGGTCAAAACAAGGACAAAATGGCACATTAAGAGCAAAATGGCGGACTTCCTGTTGCATGTTGGGTATAGCTCCAAGAGACATTTAAGTGTGGCTCGATGAAATACATATGCCCACCGAATTTCGTTAGCCTACATCAAACTGAAAGGTGGGGCTCGCCATTTTAAACTTTCCAGGGGGCGCTCTTGAGCCGTTTTGCCACGCCCATTTCCGTCACCCATGAATTATCAAATTTTTCACCGGGACTGACGTATCTGCAAAGTTTCATCCGTTTTCATCGATGTTCAGGCCGCCTAAAAGGCATTTGTTTGGAGTAAAGGAGAAGAAGGAGAAGAAGGAGAAGAATAATAATCCTTCGAAATTCAATAGGGCCTCGCACCGCCAGTGCTCGGGCCCTAACTAGGGCTGCGAGCAGCAGTGAGCGGGCCCTCGCACCCCACGCGTGTCGGGGTGTGGCGCCGTTAAAGGCTGTGCTATTTCGGTGTGCAGTACTGAGAGAAACTTCCTGTCACCAGTAGGTGGCGCTCTAGGCGTGACTCAATACCGAAGCATAGATGTGTTCAGGACGGTACCTTGATGAAGCGTGAGAAATGTTGAGTAAATCGGATAACGTATGTAGGAGTTATGAGGACTTCCTGTTTCACCAGTAGGTGGCGCTGTAAGTGTGACTCAATACCGACACATTGATGGGTTCAGAAGGCGACCTTCGTGAAGCGTCAGCAATTTGGTGCAAATCGGATGATGTATGCAGGAGTTATGAGGACTTCCTGTTTCACCAATAGGTGGCGCTATAAGTATGACGCAATACTGACACATAGATGTGTTCAGGACAGAACCGTCATGAAGCGTGAGATATATCGGACAAATTGGATAATGTATGGAGGAGTTATGAGGACTTCGTGTTTTATGGCGAAATGTCGAACTTTGGCGGGGCGCCACGGCAATGGTGTTTGGTGAAAACTCAATTTTTTTGATAACTTTAGATCACAAAGGCCTTAAGATGAAGCTGACCCGATATGAAGTTGATCGGATGAAATCTGTAGGAGGAGTTCGTCGAAGTACGAGGCATGGAAATGGTCAAAACAAGGACAAAATGGCACATTAAAAGCAAAATGGCGGCCTTCCTGTTGCATGTTGGGTATAGCTCCAAGAGACATTTTAGTGCGTCTCGATGAACTACATATGCCCTCCGAATTTCGTTCGCCTACATCAAACTGAAAGGTGGGGCTCGCCATTTTAGATTTTCCAGGGGGCGCTCTTGAGCCGTTTTGCCACGCCCAGTTCCGTCACCCATGAATTATCAAATTTTTCACCGGGACTGACGTATCTGCAAAGTTTCATCCGTTTTCATCGATGTTCAGGCCGCCTAAAAGGCATTTGTTTGGAGTAAAGAATAATAATAATAATAATAATAATCCTTCGAGTTTCAATAGGGCCTCGCACAGCCAGTGCTCGGGCCCTAACTAGTGCTGCGAGCAGCAGTGAGCGGGCCCTCGCACCCCACGCGTGTCGGGGTGCTGCGCCGTTAAAGGCTGTGCTATTTCGGTGTGCAGTACTGAGAGAAACTTCCTGTCACAGGTAGGTGGCGCTCTAGGCGTGACTCAATATGGAAGCATAGATGTGTTCAGGACGGTACCTTGATGAAGCGTGAGAAATGTTGAGTAAATCGGATAACGTATGTAGGAGTTATGAGGACTTCCTCTTTCACCAGTAGGTGGCGCTGTAAGTGTGACTCAATACCGACACATAGATGGGTTCAGAAGGCCACCTTCATGAAGCGTCAGCAATTTGGTGCAAATCGGATGATGTATGCAGGAGTTATGAGGACTTCCTGTTTCACCAATAGGTGGCGCTATACGTATAACGCAATACTGACACATAGATGTGTTCAGAACAGAACCGTCATGAAGCGTGAGCTATATCGGACAAATCGGATAATGTATGGAGGAGTTATGAGGACTTCCTGTTTCACCAATAGGTGGCGCTATAAGTATGACGCAATACTGACACATAGATGTGTTCAGGACAGAACCGTCATGAAGCGTGAGATATATCGGACAAATCGGATAATGTATGGAGGAGTTATGAGGACTTCCTGTTTCACCAATAGGTGGCGCTATAAGTATGACGCAATACTGACACATAGATGTGTTCAGGACAGAACCGTCATGAAGCGTGAGATAAATGGGACAAATCGGATAATGTATGGAGGAGTTATGAGGACTTCCTGTTTCACCAATAGGTGGCGCTATAAGTATGACGCAATACTGACACATAGATGTGTTCAGGACAGAACCCTCATGAAGCGTGAGATATATCGGACAAATCGGATAATGTATGGAGGAGTTATGAGGACTTCCTGTTTTACCAATAGGTGGCGCTATAAGTATGACGCAATACTGACACATAGATGTGTTCAGGACAGAACCTTCATGAAGCGTGAGATATATCGGACGAATCGGATAATGTATGGAGGAGTTATGAGGACTTCCTGTTTCACCAATAGGTGGCGCTATAAGTATGACGCAATACTGACACATAGATGTGTTCAGGACAGAACCCTCATGAAGCGTGAGATATATCGGACAAATCGGATAATGTATGGAGGAGTTATGAGGACTTCCTGTTTTACCAATAGGTGGCGCTATAAGTATGACGCAATACTGACACATAGATGTGTTCAGGACAGAACCTTCATGAAGCGTGAGATATATCGGACGAATTGGATAATGTATGGAGGAGTTATGAGGACTTCCTGTTTCACCAATAGGTGGCGCTATAAGTATGATGCAATACTGACCCATAGATGTGTTCAGGACAGAACCGTCATGAAGCGTGAGATATATCGGACAAATCGGATAATGTATGGAGGAGTTATGAGGACATCGTGTTTTATGGCGAAATGTCAAACTTTGGCGGGGCGCCACGGCAAGGGTGTTCGGTGAAAACTCAATTTTTTTGATAACTTTTGATCACAAAGGCCTTAAGATGAAGCTGACCCGATATGAAGTTGATCGGATGAAATCTGTAGGAGGAGTTCGTTGAAGTACGAGGCATGGAAATGGTAAAAACAAGGGAAAATGGCACATTAAAAGCAAAATGGCGGACTTCCTGTTGCATGTTGGGTATAGCTCCAAGAGACATTTTAGTGTGGCTCGATAAAATACATATGGCCACCGAATTTCGTTCGCCTACATCAAACTGAAAGGTGGGGCTCGCCATTTTAAACTTTCCAGGGGGCGCTCTTGAGCCGTTTTGCCACGCCCATTTCCGTCACCCATGAATTATCAAATTTTTCACCGGGACTGACGTATCTGCAAAGTTTCATCCGTTTTCATCGATGTTTAGGCCGCCAAAAAGGCATTTGTTTGGAGTAAAGAAGAATAATAATAATAATAATAATAATCCTTCGAGTTTCAATAGGGCCTCGCACCGCCAGTGCTCGGGCCCTAATTAAAGCTGCAAGCAGCGTTGTGGGGGCCAAGCTGACAACGCAAAAGAGGAAGCAAATACGACTGATGTTTTGAAGGCTTTAGAGATATGTTTGTCGCAACTACACTGCAGACTTGGTAAACACACCAAACGTTATAACCACTGCAAACTTCAACCACTGCAAACTATGAAAATCATTCAGCTCAATAAAACAAGAAAAGTAGGCTGGTCTAATACTCAACACTCGTGGGCAGCGGATGAGAGCTAAAGTCTTTCCCACACCCGTGTGTCCAGCCCGTTCGTGGAAATTCTGCCACACCTTCTCTTTCAAGGCTGTAGGGAGGACCAGCTGAAAGATGGAGTTTGCGGTGTTGGGGTCCCTCACACACTGATGCAAGACTCCCTCCCTCAGAGTCAGCCTCTATCTCTCCTTGAGGATCTGCCGAGTGTCACGTTGCAGGGCGATCCTTTCTGTTGCACTGGGCGGTTTCCCTGTCTGCAAGGATAACAGCATGTGGCGAATCATGTCATCTTTTTTGCTGGGCGTCCTTCCATTCTCCAGGGAGTTCGGCCCAGCTGCACTTCTTCTAGGTCAACTTGGACAGGAGAGTTAAGCATTTCTGGGCATGGGTTTTCCACCCCGGTGAGAAAAGTCTTCAGGGCCAGGATCTCCTCCTCTTCACCATCCTCTCCTCCATCCACAGGTACACGAGATAGGGCATCAGCATTAACATTGGTTTTGTCAGGCTGGAACTTGATGTTGAAGTGGTAGTTGTAGAGTCTGGCTGCCCACTGTTGCTCCAAGCTTCTCAGGTTCACCTCCTGTAAGTTTGCGAGAATGTTGTTGTCAGTGAACACTACAAAATGGGAGCCTAGTGTGGAATTTCTTGCTGCACCAGCGAAAGACGGCCTACCTTCTGATAGCAATGAAGGTAAACAGGAGTCTGGCCAGTGTTCTTCACTTCTTCACTTGTACCTTCCCATTCAGACAAACTAGACTCCATTGAATCTTCAAAACCTTCCCCTACTCCACAGAAGTCTACACCCACTCACTGCATTTCCTTTACCCACTTTGACTATTTGTACACGGCCATGAACATGGCAAACAATACGCAACCAAGTTCCGTCTGCTGCATTTTACACAAGAGGAGCGCATTACTGTACTATATGTGATTGTCTGTACTGTATGTGCTTGTGTCTATGTAATTGTGTCTATTGTATGTTATGTTCTCTGCTGTACTGTATGTCTGTGATTGTCTACTGTATGTGCTTCCGTCTGATTTTCTCTACTGTATGCAATTGTCTATGTGATTATCTTTACTGTATGAGCTTGTCTATGTGATTGTCTCTACTGTATGTGCTTGTCTGGATAATCGTCTCTACAACAAAACCCATGAATATGATGTACCGTACTGTAAGATGCCTCCCCCACATGGCAAACATTTGTAATACACACATATTACTTACTCTAAACAATAGGCACACGAGTCCCTGGTCTGTGAGCCAAATTTCACAACTTTTAACTGGCAGCAGCGACCTACAATGATTCTGTTGTCTGCCATTGACTTCCACAGCAGCATAATTACAATAATTATAAGAATGCACTTTGGATGAACGGGAATCGAACCCTGAACTCGCTGCTTGCGAGACTGACGCGCTACCCGCTATGCCACGACGGATCTTACAAAGTGCGTCGCAGATTTGAGTGGATAATGTCAGCTTCTGCTTCCTCTTGGTAGAGTGAGTCCTGAGCACTTAATTAATGTCACCTGGTAGGGTTGCTTCCTCTCGGTAGAGTGAGAGGGGGGGGTGTCTTTGTTTAAATTGGCACACAGCGAAAAGTATACATAGCATAGCTCAACTATTTACTTCTTCAGAATCCAGACAATCACGCGAACATTTCCATGTATAAAATGTCCTTCGGTCTTCAGAAGTGTAGGAGAGGTGAAGAGTTAGAAACAGTTAGAGATTCTAGAGCGAAGAGAGATTTTCTAGAGTGTGGCTCCATTGATTTCAATGGAGGGGGGGGGGCATTATTCGAACTGTCACAGAGTGAAAAATATACATCGAAGAGCTTAGCCTTTTTGATTTTATGAATCCCAAGAGTCGTGTGAACGTTTTGATATATAAAATGTGTATGAGCTGTGAGAATTGGAAGAGGGATGGCAGTTTAGAAAATGTGTGACTTTTTCCAAAATGCGCCTTTCAGCACTCTGAAACTGGGGAAATTGTGCAGAAGACAAAAAGTGTTCCTTTCATTCTGCAATCAAACAAATGAAGTAATAATGAAACCATGGGGTGTTTTGAACTCAGCATGAGCCAGGGAATCCATTGCTACCATAATTTTGAAGATTAGACATACAGTTCAAAAGTTACTGGCATAAACGCAACTCCAACTTTGACACGCTGGTGGCGCTAGAGTGCACTAGATGTCAACATGAGGCTTGGTGACAGATGTCATGGATATGTCCCGGATGAGTGTGCCAAGTGTGGTTTTGATGGATTAAAACATTACTGAGATATGATCCCTGTTCCTGTTTTGCAGCTTTTCTGCCAATTTTGATTGGCTGTCACGAGCGAACGCAATGGATAATCAAAAATCCCTGTACATCCTTTGTAGACATTGGTGTATAGATGACATCCACCGATGTCCGTGCAGATTGGTGAAAGTTCCTAGGAGGAGATACATTTTAAGGGTTTTGCACATCATTCAAAATGGCGGAGGAGCCAAGATGGCCACAATGACGTCTTAGAGTGCGTTGAATCCGGCTTGAGCCAAGGAATTGAAGGACACCTGAAGTTTGAAAATTGGACTTGCTGAAGAAAAGCTGCATGCATAAATGCACCTCCAACTTTGACACGTTGGTGGCGCTAGAGAGGGTGAGGTGTGGACATGAGACTTGGTGAGGAGGGTCAGGGCACTGTCCCGAATGAGTGTGCCATTTTTCATAACTTTCTACCATAAGCTTCTATGGGCTGCCATAGACTACAATGGCAGAAGAATAAAGAAAGAGAAACGGTACAAACTTAATGGGTGCCTGCGCAGCTGCGCTGCTTGGCCCCCAATAATAATCCTTCGAAATACAATAGGGCCTCGCACCGCCAGTGCTCGGGCCCTAATAACTAGTGCTGCGAGCAGCAGTGAGCGGGCCCTCGCACCCCACGCGTGTCGGGGTGCTGCGCCTTTAAAGGCTGTGCTATTTCGGTGTGCAGTACTGAGAGACACTTCCTGTCACCAGTAGGTGGCGCTCTAGGCGTGACTCAATACCAAAGCATAGATGTGTTCAGGACGGTACCTTGATGAAGCGTGAGAAATGTTGAGTAAATCGGATAACGTATGTAGGAGTTATGAGGACTTCCTGTTTCACCAATAGGTGGCGCTATAAGTATGACGCAATACTGACACATAGATGTGTTCAGGACAGAACCGTCATGAAGCGTGAGATATATCGGACAAATTGGATAATGTATGTAGTAGTTATGAGGACTTCCTGTTTCACCAATAGGTGGCGCTATAAGTATGATGCAATACTGACACATAGATGTGTTCAGGACAGAACCGTCATGAAGCGTGAGATATATCGGACGAATTGGATAATGTATGTAGGAGTTATGAGGACTTCCTGTTTCACCAATAGGTGGCGCTATAAGTATGACGCAATACTGACACATAGATGTGTTCAGGACAGAACCGTCATGAAGCGTGAGATATATCGGACAAATTGGATAATGTATGGAGGAGTTATGAGGACTTCGTGTTTTATGGCGATATGTCAAACTTTGGCGGGGCGCCACGGCAAGGCTGTTTGGTGAAAACTCAATTTTTTTGATAACTTTTGATCACAAAGGTCTTAAGATGAAGATGACCCGATATGAAGTTGATCGGATGAAATCTGTAGGAGGAGTTCGTCGAAGTACGAGGCATGGAAATGGTCAAAACAAGGACAAAATGGCACATTAAGAGCAAAATGGCGGACTTCCTGTTGCATGTTGGGTATAGCTCCAAGAGACATTTAAGTGTGGCTCGATGAAATACATATGCCCTCCGAATTTCGTTCGCCTACATCAAACTGAAAGGTGGGGCTCGCCATTTTAAATTTTCCAGGGGGCGCTCTTGAGCAGTTTTGCCACGCCTATTTCCGGCACCCATATATTATCAAATTTTTCACCGGGACTGACGTATCTGCAAAGTTTCATCCGTTTTCATCGATGTTTAGGCCGCCAAAAAGGCATTTGTTTCGGAAGAAGGAGAAGAATAATAATAACTAGGGCTGCGAGCAGCAGTGAGCGGGCCCTCGCACCCCACGCGTGTCGGGGTGCGGTGCCGTTAAAGGGTGTGCTATTTCGGTGTCCAGTACTGAGAGAAACTTCCTGTCACCAGTAGGTGGCGCTCTAAGCGTGACTCAATACCGACGCATAGATGTGTTCAGGACAGTACCTTGATGAAGCGTGAGAAATGTTGTGTAAATCGGACAAAGTATGTAGGAGTTATGAGGACTTCCTGCAAGCAGTAGGTGGCGCTGTAGGTATGACGCAATACTGACCTACAGATGTGTTCAAGATGCGACCTTCATCAAGCATGAGCAATATTGAGTAAATCGGATAACGTATGTAGGAGTTATGAGTACTTCCTGTTTCACCAGTAGGTGGCGCTGTAAGTGTAACTCAATACCGACGCATAGATGTGTTCAGAAGGTGACCTTCACGAAGCGTCAGTAATTTGGTGCAAATCGGATGATGTATGCAGGAGTTATGAGGACTTCCTGTTTCACCAATAGCTGGCGCTATAAGTATGACGCAATACTGACACATAGATGTGTTCAGGACAGAACCGTCATGAAGCGTGAGATATATCGGACAAATTGGATAATGTATGGAGGAGTTATGAGGACTTCCTGTTTCACCAGTAGGTGGCGCTGTAAGTGTGACTCAATACCGACACATAGATGGGTTCAGAAGGCCACCTTCATGAAGCATCAGCAATTTGGTGCAAATCGGATGATGTATGCAGGAGTTATGAGGACTTCCTGTTTCACCAATAGGTGGCGCTATACGTATGACGCAATACTGACACATAGATGTGTTCAGGACAGAACCGTCATGAAGCGTGAGCTATATCGGACAAATGGGATAATGTATGGAGGAGTTATGAGGACTTCCTGTTTCACCAATAGGTGGCGCTATAAGTATGACGCAATACTGACCCATAGATGTGTTCAGGACAGAACCGTCATGAAGCGTGAGATATATCGGACAAATCGGATAATGTATGGAGGAGTTATGAGGACATCGTGTTTTATGGCGAAATGTCAAACTTTGGCGGGGCGCCGCGGCAAGGGTGTTTGGTGAAAACTCAATTTTTTTGATAACTTTTGATCACAAAGGTCTTAAGATGAAGCTGACCCGATATGAAGTTGATCGGATGAAATCTGTAGGAGGAGTTCGTCGAAGTACGAGGCATGGAAATGGTCAAAACAAGGACAAAATGGCACATTAAGAGCAAAATGGCGGACTTCCTGTTGCATGTTGGGTATAGCTCCAAGAGACATTTTAGTGTGTCTCGATGAAATACATGTGCCCTCCGAATTTCTTTCCCCTACATCCAACTGAAAGGTGGGGCTCGCCATTTTAAACTTTCCAGGGGGCGCTCTTGAGCCGTTTTGCCACGCCCATTTCCGTCACCAATGAAATATCCGATTTTCACCAGGACTGATGTATCTGCAAAGTTTCATCCGTTTTCATCGATGTTTAGGCCGCCAAAAAGGCATTTGTTTGGGGAGAAGAAGAAGGTAGAATAATAACTAGGGCTGCGAGCAGCATTGAGAGGGCCCTCGCACCCCATGCGTGTCGGGGTGTGGCGCCGTTAAAGGGTGTGCTATTTCGGTGTGCAGTACTGAGAGAAACTTCCATTCACCAGTAGGTGGCGCTCTAAGCGTGACTCAATACCGAAGTATAGATGTGTTCAGGACGGTACCTTGATGAAGCGTGAGAAATGTTGAGTAAATCGGACAATGTATGTAGGAGTTATGATGACTACCTGCTTGACCTGTAGGTGGCGCTATAAGTATGACTCAATACTGACCTACAGATGTGTTCAGGATGGGACCTTCATCAAGCGTGAGCAATTTGGAGTAAATCGGATGACGTATGTAGGAGTTATGAGGACTTCCTGTTTCACCAGTAGGTGGCGCTGTAAGTGTGACTCAATACCGACACATAGATGGGTTCAGAAGGCCACCTTCATGAAGCGTCAGCAATTTGGTGCAAATCGGATGATGTATGCAGGAGTTATGAGGACTTCCTGTTTCACCAACAGGTGGCGCTATTCGTATGACGCAATACTGAAACATAGATGTGTTCAGGACAGAACCGTCATGAAGCGTGAGATATATCGGACAAATTGGATAATGTATGGAGGAGTTATGAGGACTTCCTGTTTCACCAATAGGTGGCGCTATAAGTATGATGCAATACTGACACATAGATGTGTTCAGGACAGAACCGTCATGAAGCGTGAGATATATCGGACAAATCGGATAATGTATGGAGGAGTTATGAGGACTTCCTGTTTCACCAATAGGTGGCGCTATAAGTATGATGCAATACTGACACATAGATGTGTTCAGGACAGAACCGTCATGAAGCGTGAGATATATCGGACGAATCGGATAATGTATGGAGGTGTTATGAGGACTTCCTGTTTCACCAATAGGTGGCGCTATAAGTATGATGCAATACTGACACATAGATGTGTTCAGGACAGAACCGTCATGAAGCGTGAGATATATCGGACAAATCGGATAATGTATGTAGGAGTTATGAGGACATCGTGTTTTATGGCGAAATGTCAAACTTTGGCGGGGCGCCACGGGAAGGGTGTTTGGTGAAAACTCAATTTTTTTGATAACTTTTGATCACAAAGGTCTTAAGATGAAGCTGACCGAATATGAAGTTGATCGGATGAAATCTGTAGGAGGAGTTCGTTGAAATACGAGGCATGGAAATGGTCAAAACAAGGACAAAATGGCACATTAAAAGCAAAATGGCGGCCTTCCTGTTGCATGTTGGGTACAGCTCCAAGAGACATTTTAGTGTGGCTCGATGAAATACATATGCCCACCGAATTTCGTTCGCCTACATCAAACCGAAAGGTGGGGCTCACCATTTTAAATTTTCCAGGGGGCGCTCTTGAGCCGTTTTGCCACGCCCATTTCCCTCACCCATGAATTATCAAATTTTTCACCGGGACTGACGTATCTGCAAAGTTTTATCCGTTTTCATCGATGTTTAGGCCGCCAAAAAGGCATTTGTTTTGGAAGAAGGAGAAGGTAGAATAATAACTAGTGCTGCGAGCAGCAGTGAGCGGGCCCTCGCACCCAACGCGTGTCGGGGTGCTGCGCCGTTAAAAGGCTGTGCTATTTCGGTGTGCAGTACTGAGAGAAACTTCCTGTCACCAGTAGGTGGCGCTCTAGGCGTGACTCAATACCGAAGCATAGATGTGTTCAGGACGGTACCTTGATGAAGCGTGAGAAATGTTGAGTAAATCGGATAACGTATGTAGGAGTTATGAGGACTTCCTGTTTCACCAGTAGGTGGCGCTGTAAGTGTAACTCAATACCGACGCATAGATGTGTTCAGAAGGTGACCTTCATGAAGCGTCAGCAATTTGGTGCAAATCGGATGATGTATGCAGCAGTTATGAGGACTTCCTGTTTCACCAATAGGTGGCGCTATAAGTATGACGCAATACTGACACATAGATGTGTTCAGGACAGAACCGTCATGAAGCGTGAGATAAATCGGACAAATCGGATAATGTATGGAGGAGTTATGAGGACTTCCTGTTTCACCAATAGGTGGCGCTATAAGTATGACGCAATACTGACACATAGATGTGTTCAAGACAGAACCGTCATGAAGCGTGAGATATATCGGACAAATCGGATAATGTATGGAGGAGTTATGAGGACTTCCTGGTTTACCAATAGGTGGCGCTATAAGTATGACGCAATACTGACACATAGATGTGTTCAGGACAGAACCTTCATGAAGCGTGAGATATATCGGACGAATTGGATAATGTATGGAGGAGTTATGAGGACTTCCTGTTTCACCAATAGGTGGCGCTATAAGTATGATGCAATACTGACACTTAGATGTGTTCAGGACAGAACCGTCATGAAGCGTGAGATATATCGGACGAATTGGATAATGTATGGAGGAGTTATGAGGACTTCCTGTTTCACCAATAGGTGGCGCTATAAGTATGATGCAATACTGACACATAGATGTGTTCAGGACAGAACCGTCATGAAGCGTGAGATATATCGGACAAATTGGATAATGTATGGAGGAGTTATGAGGACTTCGTGTTTTATGGCGAAATGTCAAACTTTGGCAGGGCGCCACGGCAAGGGTGTTTGGTGAAAACTCAATTTTTTTGATAACTTTTGATCACAAAGGTCTTAAGATGAAGCTGACCCGATATGAAGTTGATCGGATGAAATCTGTAGGAGGAGTTCGTCGAAGTACGAGGCATGGAAATGGTCAAAACAAGGACAAAATGGCACATTAAGAGCAAAATGGCGGACTTCCTGTTGCATGTTGGGTATAGCTCCAAGAGACATTTAAGTGTGGCTCGATGAAATACATATGCCCACCGAATTTCGTTAGCCTACATCAAACTGAAAGGTGGGGCTCGCCATTTTAAACTTTCCAGGGGGCGCTCTTGAGCCGTTTTGCCACGCCCATTTCCGTCACCCATGAATTATCAAATTTTTCACCGGGACTGACGTATCTGCAAAGTTTCATCCGTTTTCATCGATGTTCAGGCCGCCTAAAAGGCATTTGTTTGGAGTAAAGGAGAAGAAGAAGGAGAAGGAGAAGAATAATAATAATCCTTCGAGTTTCAATAGGGCCTCGCACCGCCAGTGCTCGGGCCCTAACTAGTGCTGCGAGCAGCAGTGAGCGGGCCCTCGCACCCCACGCGGGTCGGGGTGTGGCGCCGTTAAAGGGTGTGCTATTTCGGTGTCCAGTACTGACAGAAACTTCCTGTCACCAGTAGGTGGCGCTCTAAGCGTGACTCAATACCGACGCATAGATGTGTTCAGGACAGTACCTTGATGAAGCGTGAGAAATGTTGTGTAAATCGGACAAAGTATGTAGGAGTTATGAGGACTTCCTGTAAGCAGTAGGTGGCGCTGTAGGTATGACGCAATACTGACCTACAGATGTGTTCAAGATGCGACCTTCATCAAGCATTAGCAATTTGGAGTAAATCGGATAATGTATGTAGGAGTTATGAGTACTTCCTGTTTCACCAGTAGGTGGCGCTGTAAGTGTAACTCAATACCGACGCATAGATGTGTTCAGAAGGTGACCTTCATGAAGCGTCAGCAATTTGGTGCAAATCGGATAATGTATGCAGGAGTTATGAGGACTTCGTGTTTCACCAATAGGTGGCGCTATAAGTATGACGCAATACTGACACATAGATGTGTTCAGGACAGAACCGTCATGAAGCGTGAGATAAATCAGACAAATCGGATAATGTATGTAGGAGTTATGAGGACTTCCTGTTTCACCAATAGGTGGCGCTATAAGTATGACACAATACGGACACATAGATCTGTTCAGGACCGAACCGTCATGAAGCGTGAGATATATCGGACGAATTGGATAATGTATGTAGGAGTTATGAGGACTTCCTGTTACACCAATAGGTGGCACTATAAGTATGACGCAATACTGACACATAGATGTGTTCAGGACAGAACCGTCATGAAGCGTGAGATATATCGGACGAATTGGATAATGTATGTAGGAGTTATGAGGACTTCCTGTTTCACCAATAGGTGGCGCTATAAGTATGATGCAATACTGACACATAGATGTGTTCAGGACAGAACCGTCATGAAGCGTGAGATATATCGGACGAATCGGATAATGTATGGAGGAGTTATGAGGACTTCCTGTTTCACCAATAGGTGGCGCTATAAGTATGATGCAATACTGACACATAGATGTGTTCAGGACAGAACCGTCATGAAGCGTGAGATATATCGGACGAATCGGATAATGTATGGAGGAGTTATGAGGACTTCCTGTTTCACCAATAGGTGGCGCTATAAGTATGACGCAATACTGACACATAGATGTGTTCAGGACAGAACCGTCATGAAGCGTGAGATATATCGGACAAATCGGATAATGTATGGAGGAGTTATGGGGACTTCCTGTTTCACCAATAGGTGGCGCTATGAGTATGACGCAATACTGACACATAGATGTGTTCAGGACAGAACCGTCATGAAGCGTGAGATATATCGGACAAATCGGATAATGTATGGAGGAGTTATGAGGACTTCCTGTTTCACCAATAGGTGGCGCTATAAGTATGACGCAATACTGACACATAGATGTGTTCAGGACAGAACCGTCATGAAGCGTGAGATATATCGGACAAATCGGATAATGTATGGAGGAGTTATGGGGACTTCCTGTTTCACCAATAGGTGGCGCTATAAGTATGACGCAATACTGACACATAGATGTGTTCAGGACAGAACCGTCATGAAGCGTGAGATATATCGGACAAATCGGATAATGTATGGAGGAGTTATGAGGACTTCCTGTTTCACCAATAGGTGGCGCTATAAGTATGACGCAATACTGACACATAGATGTGTTCAGGACAGAACCGTCATGAAGCGTGAGATATATCGGACAAATTGGATAATGTATGGAGGAGTTATGAGGACTTCCTGTTTCACCAATAGGTGGCGCTATAAGTATGATGCAATACTGACACATAGATGTGTTCAGGACAGAACCGTCATGAAGCGTGAGATATATCGGACAAATTGGATAATGTATGGAGGAGTTATGAGGACTTCCTGTTTCACCAATAGGTGGCGCTATAAGTATGACGCAATACTGACACATAGATGTGTTCAGGACAGAACCGTCATGAAGCGTGAGATATATCGGACAAATTGGATAATGTATGGAGGAGTTATGAGGACTTCCTGTTTCACCAATAGGTGGCGCTATAAGTATGACGCAATACTGACACATAGATGTGTTCAGGACAGAACCGTCATGAAGCGTGAGACATATCGGACAAATCGGATAATGTATGGAGGAGTTATGAGGACGTACTGTTTCACCAATAGGTGGCGCTATAAGTATGACGCAATACTGACACATAGATGTGTTCAGGACAGAACCGTCATGAAGCGTGACATATATCGGACAAATTGAATAATGTATGGAGGAGTTATGAGGACTTCGTGTTTTATGGCGAAATGTCAAACTTTGGCGGGGCGCCACGGCAAGGGTGTTTGGTGAAAACTCAATTTTTTTGATAACTTTTGATCACAAAGGTCTTAAGATGAAGCTGACCCGATATGAAGTTGATCGGATGAAATCTGTAGGAGGAGTTCGTCGAAGTACGAGGCATGGAAATGGTCAAAACAAGGACAAAATGGCACATTAAGAGCAAAATGGCGGACTTCCTGTTGCATGTTGGGTATAGCTCCAAGAGACATTTAAGTGTGGCTCGATGAAATACATATGCCCTCCGAATTTCGTTCGCCTACATCAAACTGAAAGGTGGGGCTCGCCATTTGAAACTTTCCAGGGGGCGCTCTTGAGCCGTTTTGCCACGCCCATTTCCGTCACCCATGAATTATCAAATTTTTCACCGGGACTGACGTATCTGCAAAGTTTCATCCGTTTTCATCGATGTTCAGGCCGCCTAAAAGGCATTTGTTTGGAGTAAAGGAGAAGAAGGAGAAGGAGAATAATAATCCTTCGAGTTTCAATAGGGCCTCGCACCGCCAGTGCTCGGGCCCTAATAATAACTAGTGCTGCGAGCAGCAGTGAGCGGGCCCTCGCACCCCACGCGGGTCGGGGTGTGGCGCCGTTAAAGGGTGTGCTATTTCGGTGTCCAGTACTGACAGAAACTTCCTGTCACCAGTAGGTGGCGCTCTAAGCGTGACTCAATACCAAAGCATTGATGTGTTCAGGACAGTACCTTGATGAAGCGTGAGAAATGTTGTGTAAATCGGACAAAGTATGTAGGAGTTATGAGGACTTCCTGTAAGCAGTAGGTGGCGCTGTAGGTATGACGCAATACTGACCTACAGATGTGTTCAAGATGCGACCTTCATCAAGCATGAGCAATTTGGAGTAAATCGGATAATGTATGTAGGAGTTATGAGTACTTCCTGTTTCACCAGTAGGTGGCACTGTAAGTGTAACTCAATACCGACGCATAGATGTGTTCAGAAGGTGACCTTCATGAAGCGTCAGCAATTTGGTGCAAATCGGATGATGTATGCAGGAGTTATGAGGACTTCCTGTTTCACCAATAGGTGGCGCTATAAGTATGAAGCAATACTGACACATAGATGTGTTCAGGACAGAACCGTCATGAAGCGTGAGATAAATCGGACAAATCGGATAATGTATGGAGGAGTTATGAGGACTTCCTGTTTCACCAATAGGTGGCGCTATAAGTATGATGCAATACTGACACATAGATGTGTTCAGGACAGAACAGTCATGAAGCGTGAGATATATCGGACGAATTGGATAATGTATGTAGGAGTTATGAGGACTTCCTGTTTCACCAATAGGTGGCGCTATAAGTATGACGCAATACTGACACATAGATGTGTTCAGGACAGAACCCTCATGAAGCGTGAGATATATCGGACAAATCCGATAATGTATGGAGGAGTTATGGGGACTTCCTGTTTCACCAATAGGTGGCGCTATAAGTATGATGCAATACTGACACATAGATGTGTTCAGGACAGAACCGTCATGAAGCGTGAGATATATCGGACGAATTGGATAATGTATGTAGGAGTTATGAGGACTTCCTGTTTCACCAATAGGTGGCGCAATAAGTATGACGCAATACTGACACATAGATGTGTTCAGGACAGAACTGTCATGAAGCGTGAGATATATCGGACAAATCCGATAATGTATGGAGGAGTTATGAGGACATCGTGTTTTATGGCGAAATGTCAAACTTTGGCGGGGCGCCACGGCAAGGGTGTTTAGTGAAAACTCATTTTTTTTGATAACTTTTGATCACAAAGGTCTTAAGATGAAGCTGACCCGATATGAAGTTGATCGGATGAAATCTGTAGGAGGAGTTCGTCGAAGTACGAGGCATGGAAATGGTCAAAACAAGGACAAAATGGCACATTAAGAGCAAAATGGCGGACTTCCTGTTGCATGTTGGGTATAGCTCCAAGAGACATTTAAGTGTGGCTCGATGAAATACATATGCCCTCCGAATTTCGTTCGCCTACATCAAACTGAAAGGTGGGGCTCGCCATTTTAAATTTTCCAGGGGGCGCTCTTGAGCCGTTTTGCCACGCCTATTTCCGGCACCCATGAATTATCAAATTTTTCACCGGGACTGACGTATCTGCAAAGTTTCATCCGTTTTCATCGATGTTTAGGCCGCCAAAAAGGCATTTGTTTCGGAAGAAGGAGAAGAATAATAATAAATATAGCTGCAAGCAGCAATGTGGGGGCCAAGCGGGACATGCGACCAGCGCATCAAAGACAACAAGCGAAACACGTCATAGGAGTCTATTCAAATCGCTACCGCAGTTTTGAAAATCAGGCGTACGGTTCAGAATATACGCACTTCCAACTTTGACAGGTTGGTGGCGCTAGAGACTTTGAGGTGTCGACATAGACTTGGTGACAGGGGTCACGGGACCGTCCACGATGAGTGTGCCTAATGTGGTTATGATACATCAAAACCTTACTGAGATTTGACCACACTTCCTGTTTGGCAGCTTGGATGCCAAATTCGATTGGCTGTAGCGAGCAAACACCTTCGACAATCGAAAATCCCTCTAGGAGTTTTGTGGACATTGGTCTAAAGAATGTGTACAGCCAGTTTCATGTAGATTGGTGAAAATCCTTAGGAGAAGATCCATTTTAAGTGCTTTACACAAAATACAAAATGGCGGGAAATCCAATTGGTGGAAAATGACATCATAGGATGCGATGAACTCGGCATGAGCGAGGGATTCCAACGGTACCTCATTTTTCAAAATCGGTTACACAGGTCAAAAGTTATGTGCATTAACGCACTTCCAACTTTGACATGGTGGTGGCGCTAGAGGGTTTGAGCTGTCGCAATGCCACTTGCTGCCAGAGGTCATGGGACTGTCCCCAAAGAGTGTGCCAAATGTGGCTTTAATACATTAACAATTTGCTGAGATATGACCACACTTCCTGTTTGACGGCTTAGAGGCCAAATTTGATTGGCTGCAGCGAGCGAAAGCAATGGACAATCAGAAATCCCTGTAAGACTTTTGTGGACATCGGTCTACAGATTGTGCCTACCGAGTTTCGTGCAGATTGGAGAAAAAACCTAGGAGGAGATACATTTTGAGAGTTTTTCACAAAATCCAAAATGGCGGGAAATCCAATATGGCGGAAAATGATGTCATGGGGTGCGTTGAACTCGGCTTAAGCCAAGGAATCCAACGGTACCTTGTTTTTGAAAATCGGGCTTACAGGTCAAAAGTTGTGTGCACAAACGCACCTCCAACTTTGACATGTTGGTGGCGCTAGAGGGTTCGAGCTGTGTACATGGGTCTTGGTGAAAAGACTCAGGGGACTGTCATGAATGAGTGTGCCAATTGTCACAACTTTTTACCATATGGTTCTATGGGCTGCCATAGACTCCAATGCCAGAGGAAGATGAATAATAATAAGAAGAAAAGGTACAAGAACAATGGGTGCCTTCGCAGCTTCGCTGCTTGGCCCCCAATAAGAAAAGGTACAAGAACAATGGGTGCCAGCGCTTAGCGCTTCGCTGCTTGGCCCCCAAATATAGCTGCAAGCAGCGATGTGGCGGCCAAGCGGGACGCACGACCAGCGCATCAAAGACAACAAGCAAAACATGTCAAAAGCCAGACATGGTTGAACAGGATTCGATCTCTGTACCTGCTGCTTGCAAGGCCGACACGCTAACCACTGTGCTAAGCAGGATGTTGCGAAAGTGAACCACCCTAGTCCACAAGGCATGTGAGCCTTCCCTAACCCCGTGAGTCTGAGTCCTGAGCACTTAATTAATATCACCTGGCAGGGTTGCTTCCTCTCGGTAGAGTGAGAGGGGGGGGTGTCGTTGTTTAAATTGTCACACAGCGAAAAGTATACATAGCATAGCTCAACTATTTACTTCTTCAGAATCCAGACAATCACGCGAACATTTCCATGTATAAAATGTCCTTCGGTCTTCAGAAGTGTAGGAGAGGTGAAGAGTTAGAAACAGTTAGAGATTCTAGAGCGAAGAGAGATTTTCTAGAGCGTGGCTCCATTGATTTCAATGGAGGGGGGGAGTCATTATTCGAACTGTCCCAGAGTGAAAAATATACATCGAAGAGCTTAGCTTTTTTGATTTTATGAATCCCAAGAGTCGTGTGAACGTTTTGATATATAAAATGTGTATGAGCTGTGAGAATTAGAAGAGGGATGGCAGTTTAGAAAATGTGTGACTTTTTCCAAAAACCTCTGAAACTGGTGAAATTGTGCAGAGGACAAAAAGTGTTTCTTTCATTCTGCAATCAAACAAATGAAGTAATAATGAAACCATGGGGTGTTTTGAACTCGGCATGAGCCAGGGAATCCATTGCTACCATCATTTTGAAGATTGGACATACAGTTCAAAAGTTACTGGCATAAACGCAACTCCAACTTTGACACGCTGGTGGCGCTAGAGTGCACGAGATGTCAACGTAAGGCTTGGGGACAGATGTCATGGGTGTGTCCCGGATGAGTGTGCCAAATGTGGTTTTGATAGATTAAAACATTACTGAGATATGACCCCAGTTCCTGTTTTGCAGCTTTTCGGCCAATTTTGATTGGCTGTCACGAGGGAACGCAATGGACAATCAAAGATCCCTGTAAGACTTTTGTGGACATCGGTCTATAGATTGTGCATACTGCGTTTGGTGCAGATTGGTGAAAAAACCTAGGAGGAGATACATTTTGAGTGTTTTACACTAAATCCAATATGGCGGGAAATCCAATATGGTGGAAAATGATGTCATAGGGTACGTTGAACTTGGCTTGAGCGAAGGAATCCAACGCTGCCTCGTTTTTGAAAATCAGGCTTACAGGTCAAAAGTTGCATGCACAAATGCACCTCCAACTTTGACAGGTTGGTGGCGCTAGAGCGTTCAAGCTGTGGACATGGGTCTTGGTGAGAAGACTTTGGGGACTGTCATGAATGAGTGTGCCAATTTTCCCAACTTTTTACCATACGGTTCTATGGGCTGCCATAGACTCCAATGGCAGAAGAATAAATAATAACTAGTGCTGCGAGCAGCAGTGAGCGGGCCCTCGCACCCCACGCGGGTCGGGGTGTGGCGCCGTTAAAGGGTGTGCTATTTCGGTGTCCAGTACTGACAGAAACTTCCTGTCACCAGTAGGTGGCGCTCTAAGCGTGACTCAATACCGACGCATAGATGTGTTCAGGACAGTACCTTGATGAAGTGTGAGAAATGTTGTGTAAATCGGACAAAGTATGTAGGAGTTATGAGGACTTCCTTTAAGCAGTAGGTGGCGCTGTAAGTATGACGCAATACTGACCTACAGATGTGTTCAAGATGCGACCTTCATCAAGCATGAGCAATTTGGAGTAAATCGGATAATGTATGTAGGAGTTATGAGTACTTCCTGTTTCACCAGTAGGTGGCGCTGTAAGTGTTACTCAATACCGACGCATAGATGTGTTCAGAAGGTGACCTTCATGAAGCGTCAGCAATTTGGTGCAAATCGGATGATGTATGCAGGAGTTATGAGGACTTCCTGTTTCACCAATAGGTGGCGCTATAAGTATGACGCAATACTGACACATAGATGTGTTCAGGACAGAACCGTCATGAAGCGTGAGATAAATCGGACAAATCGGATAATGTATGGAGGAGTTATGAGGACTTCCTGTTTCACCAATAGGTGGCGCTATAAGTATGATGCAATACTGACACATAGATGTGTTCAGGACAGAACCGTCATGAAGCGTGAGATATATCGGACAAATCCGATAATGTATGGAGGAGTTATGGGGACTTCCTGTTTCACCAATAGGTGGCGCTATACGTATGACGCAATACTGACACATAGATGTGTTCAGGACAGAACCGTCATGAAGCGTGAGCTATATCGGACAAATTGGATAATGTATGGAGGAGTTATGAGGACTTCCTGTTTCACCAATAGGTGGCGCTATAAGTATGACGCAATACTGACACATAGATGTGTTCAGGACAGAACCGTCATGAAGCGTGAGATATATCGGACAAATCGGATAATGTATGGAGAAGTTATGAGGACATCGTGTTTTATGGCGAAATGTCAAACTTTGGCGGGGCGCCACGGCAAGGGTGTTTGGTGAAAACTCAATTTTCTTGATAACTTTTGATCACAAAGGGCTTAAGATGAAGCTGACCGAGTATGAAGTTGATCGGATGAAATCTGTAGGAGGAGTTCGTTGAAATACGAGGCATGGAAATGGTCAAAACAAGGACAAAATGGCACATTAAAAGCAAAATGGCGGCCTTCCTGTTGCATGTTGGGTACAGCTCCAAGAGACATTTTAGTGTGGCTCGATAAAATACATATGCCCTCCGAATTTCGTTCGCCTACATTAAACTGAAAGGTGGGGCTCGCCATTTTAAACTTTCCAGGGGGCGCTCTTGAGCCGTTTTGCCACTCCCATTCCCGTCACCCATGAATTATCAAATTTTTCACCGGGACTGACGTATCTGTAAAGTTTCATCCGTTTTCATCGATGTTCAGGCCGCCTAAAAGGCATTTGTTTGGAGTAAAGAAGGAGAAGAATAATAATAACTAGGGCTGCGAGCAGCAGTGAGCGGGCCCTCGCACCCCACGCGTGTCGGGGTGCGGCGCCGTTAAAGGGTGTGCTATTTCGGTGTGCAGTACTGAGAGAAACTTTCTGTCACCAGCAGGTGGCGCTCTAAGCGTGACTCAATACCGAAGCATAGATGTGTTCAGGACGGTACCTTGATGAAGCGTGAGAAATGTTGAGTAAATCGGATAACATATGTAGGAGTTATGAGGACTTCCTGTTTCACCAATAGGTGGCGCTATAAGTATGACGCAATACTGACACATAGATGTGTTCAGGACAGAACCGTCATGAAGCGTGAGATATATCGGACAAATTGGATAATGTATGGAGGAGTTATGAGGACTTCCTGTTTCACCAATAGGTGGCGCTATAAGTATGACGCAATACTGACACATAGATGTGTTCAGGACAGAACCGTCATGAAGCGTGAGATATTTCGGACAAATTGGATAATGTATGGAGGAGTTATGAGGACTTCCTTTTTCACCAATAGGTGGCGCTATAAGTATGATGCAATACTGACACATAGATGTGTTCAGGACAGAACCGTCATGAAGCGTGAGATATATCGGACAAATTGGATAATGTATGGAGGAGTTATGAGGACTTCCTGTTTCACCAATAGGTGGCGCTATAAGTATGACGCAATACTGACACATAGATGTGTTCAGGACAGAACCGTCATGAAGCGTGAGATATATCGGACAAATTGGATAATGTATGGAGGAGTTATGAGGACTTCCTGTTTCACCAATAGGTGGCGCTATAAGTATGACGCAATACTGACACATAGATGTGTTCAGGACAGAACCGTCATGAAGCGTGAGATATATCGGACAAATTGGATAATGTATGGAGGAGTTATGAGGACTTCCTGTTTCACCAATAGGTGGCGCTATAAGTATGACGCAATACTGACACATAGATGTGTTCAGGACAGAACCGTCATGAAGCGTGAGATATATCGGACAAATTGGATAATGTATGGAGGAGTTATGAGGACTTCCTGTTTCACCAATAGGTGGCGCTATAAGTATGACGCAATACTGACACATAGATGTGTTCAGGACAGAACCGTCATGAAGCGTGAGATATATCGGACAAATTGGATAATGTATGGAGGAGTTATGAGGACTTCCTGTTTCACCAATAGGTGGCGCTATAAGTATGACGCAATACTGACACATAGATGTGTTCAGGACAGAACCGTCATGAAGCGTGAGATATATCAGACAAATTGGATAATGTATGGAGGAGTTATGAGGACTTCCTGTTTCACCAATAGGTGGCGCTATAAGTATGACGCAATACTGACACATAGATGTGTTCAGGACAGAACCGTCATGAAGCGTGAGATATATCGGACAAATTGGATAATGTATGGAGGAGTTATGAGGACTTCCTGTTTCACCAATAGGTGGCGCTATAAGTATGACGCAATACTGACACATAGATGTGTTCAGGACAGAACCGTCATGAAGCGTGAGATATATCGGACAAATTGGATAATGTATGGAGGAGTTATGAGGACTTCTTGTTTCACCAATAGGTGGCGCTATAAGTATGACGCAATACTGACACATAGATGTGTTCAGGACAGAACCGTCATGAAGCGTGAGATATATCGGACAAATTGGATAATGTATGGAGGAGTTATGAGGACTTCCTGTTTCACCAATAGGTGGCGCTATAAGTATGACGCAATACTGACACATAGATGTGTTCAGGACAGAACCGTCATGAAGCGTGAGATATATCGGACAAATTGGATAATGTATGGAGGAGTTATGAGGACTTCCTGTTTCACCAATAGGTGGCGCTATAAGTATGACGCAATACTGACACATAGATGTGTTCAGGACAGAACCGTCATGAAGCGTGAGATATATCGGACAAATTGGATAATGTATGGAGGAGTTATGAGGACTTCCTGTTTCACCAATAGGTGGCGCTATAAGTATGACGCAATACTGACACATAGATGTGTTCAGGACAGAACCGTCATGAAGCGTGAGATATATCGGACAAATTGGATAATGTATGGAGGAGTTATGAGGACTTCCTGTTTCACCAATAGGTGGCGCTATAAGTATGACGCAATACTGACACATAGATGTGTTCAGGACAGAACCGTCATGAAGCGTGAGATATATCGGACAAATTGGATAATGTATGTAGGAGTTATGAGGACTTCGTGTTTTATGGCGAAATGTCAAACTTTGGCGGGGCGCCACGGCAAGGGTGTTTGGTGAAAACTCAATTTTTTTGATAACTTTTGATCACAAAGGTCTTAAGATGAAGCTGATCCGATATGAAGTTGATCGGATGAAATCTGTAGGAGGAGTTCGTCGAAGTACGAGGCATGGAAATGGTCAAAACAAGGACAAAATGGCACATTAAGAGCAAAATGGCGGACTTCCTGTTGCATGTTGGGTATAGCTCCAAGAGACATTTAAGTGTGGCTCGATGAAATACATATGCCCACCGAATTTCGTTCGCCTACATCAAACTGAAAGGTGGGGCTCGCCATTTTAAACTTTCCAGGGGGCGCTCTTGAGCCGTTTTGCCACGCCCATTTCCGTCACCAATGATATATCCGATTTTCACCGGGACTGATGTATCTGCAAAGTTTCATCCGTTTTCATTGATGTTTAGGCCGCCAAAAAGGCATTTGTTTCGGAAGAAGAAGGAGAAGAAGGAGAATAAGGAGAATAATAATAATCCTTCGAGTTTCAATAGGGCCTCGCACCGCCAGTGCTCGGGCCCTAATTAAAGCTGCAAGCAGCGTTGTGGGGGCCAAGCGGGACGCACGACCAGCGCATCAAAGACAACAAGCAAAACATGTCAAAAGTCAGACATGGTTGAACAGGATTCGATCTCTGTACCTGCTGCTTGCAAAGCCGACATGCTAACCACTGTGCTACGCAGGATGTTGCGAGGGTGAATCACCCTAGTCCACAAGGCATGTGAGCCTTCCCTAACCCCGTGAGTCTGAGTCCTGAGCACTTAATTAATGTCACCTGGTAGGGTTGCTTCATCTCGGTAGAGTGAGAGGGGGGGGTGTCGTTGTTTAAATTGGCACACAGCGAAAAGTATACATAGCATAGCTCAACTATTTACTTCTTCAGAATCCAGACAATCACGCGAACATTTCCATGTATAAAATGTCCTTCGGTCTTCAGAAGTGTAGGAGAGGTGAAGAGTTAGAAACAGTTAGAGATTCTAGAGCGAAGAGAGATTTTCTAGAGCGTGGATCCATTGATTTCAATGGAGGGGGGGGAGTCATTATTCGAACTGTCACAGAGTGAAAAATATACATCGAAGAGCTTAGCTTTTTTGATTTTATGAATCCCAAGAGTCGTGTGAACGTTTTGATATATAAAATGTGTATGAGCTGTGAGAATTAGAAGAGGGATGGCAGTTTAGAAAATGTGACTTTTTCCAAAATGCTCTGAAACTGGTGAAATTGTGCAGAAGACAAAAAGTGTTCCTTTCATTCTGCGATCAAACAAATGAAGTTATAATGAAACCATGGGGTGTTTTGAACTCGGCATGAGCCAGGGAATCCAATGCTACCATAATTTTGAAGATTGGACATACAGTTCAAAAGTTACAGGCATAAACACAACTGCAACTTTGACATGCTGGTGGCGCTAGAGTGCACGAGATGTCAACATAAGGCTTGGTGACAGATGTCATGGGTGTGTCCCGGATGAGTGTGCCAAATGTGGTTTTGATAGATTAAAACATTACTGAGATATGACCCCAGTTCCTGTTTTGCAGCTTTTCGGCCAATTTTGATTGGCTGTCACGAGGGAACGCAATGGACAATCAAAAATCCCTGTAAGACTTTTGTGGACATCGGTCTATAGATTGTGCATACTGCGTTTGGTGCAGATTGGTGAAAAAACCTAGGAGGAGATACATTTTGAGTGTTTTACACTAAATCCAATATGGCGGGAAATCCAATATGGTGGAAAATGATGTCATAGGGTGCGTTGAACTTGGCTTGAGCGAAGGAATCCAACGCTGCCTCGTTTTTGAAAATCGGGCTTACAGGTCAAAAGTTGCATGCACAAATGCACCTCCAACTTTGACACGTTGGTGGCGCTAGAGCGTTCAAGCTGTGGACATGGGTCTTGGTGAGAAGACTTTGGGGACTGTCATGAATGAGTGTGCCAATTTTCCCAACTTTTTACCATACGGTTCTATGGGCTGCCATAGACTCCAATGGCAGAAGAATAAATAATAATAATAATAAATAATAAGAAAAGGTACAAGAACAATGGGTGCCAGCGCTGCGCTGCTTGGCCCCCAACTAGTGCTGCGAGCAGCAGTGACCGGGCCCTCGCACCCCACGCGGGTCGGGGTGTGGCGCCGTTAAAGGTTGTGCTATTTCGGTGTCCAGTACTGACAGAAACTTCCTGTCACCAGGAGGTGGCGCTCTAAGCGTGACTCGATACCGACGCATAGATGTGTTCAGGACAGTACCTTGATGAAGCGTGAGAAATGTTGTGTAAATCGGACAAAGTATGTAGGAGTTATGAGGACTTCCTGTAAGCAGTAGGTGGCGCTGTAGGTATGACGCAATACTGACCTACAGATGTGTTCAAGATGCGACCTTCATCAAGCATGAGCAATTTGGAGTAAATCGGATAATGTATGTAGGAGTTATGAGTACTTCCTGTTTCACCAGTAGGTGGCGCTGTAAGTGTAACTCAATACCGACGCATAGATGTGTTCAGAAGGTGACCTTCATGAAGCGTCAGCAATTTGGTGCAAATCGGATGATGTATGCAGGAGTTATGAGGACTTCCTGTTTCACCAATAGGTGGCGCTATAAGTATGACGATATAGTGACACATAGATGTGTTCAGGACAGAACCGTCATGAAGCGTGAGATAAATCGGACAAATCGGATAATGTATGGAGGAGTTATGAGGACTTCCTGTTTCACCAATAGGTGGCGCTATAAGTATGACGCAATACTGACACATAGATGTGTTCAGGACAGAACCGTCATGAAGCGTGAGATATATCGGACAAATCGGATAATGTATGGAGGAGTTATGAGGACTTCCTGTTTTACCAATAGGTGGCGCTATAAGTATGACGCAATACTGACACATAGATGTGTTCAGGACAGAACCTTCATGAAGCGTGAGATATATCGGACGAATTGGATAATGTATGGAGGAGTTATGAGGACTTCCTGTTTCACCAATAGGTGGCGCTATAAGTATGACGCAATACTGACACATAGATGTGTTCACGACAGAACCGTCATGAAGCGTGAGATATATCGGACAAATTGGATAATGTATGGAGAAGTTATGAGGACTTCGTGTTTTATGGCGAAATGTCAAACTTTGGCGTGGCGCCACGGCAAGGCTGTTTGGTGAAAACTCATTTTTTTTGATAACTTTTGATCACAAAGGTCTTAAGATGAAGCTGACCGGATATGAAGTTGATCGGATAAAATCTGTAGGAGGAGTTCGTTGAAGTACGAGGCATGGAAACGGTCAAAACAAGGACAAAATGGCACATTAAGATCAAAATGGCGGACTTCCTGTTGCATGTTGGGTATAGCTCCAAGAGACATTTTAGTGTGTCTCGATGAACTACATATGCCCACCGAATTTCGTTTGCCTACATCAAACTGAAAGGTGGGGCTCGCCATTTTAGATTTTCCAGGGGGCGCTCTTGAGCCGTTTTGCCATGCCCATTTCCGTCACCCATGAATTATCAAATTTTTCACCGGGACTGACGTATCTGCAAAGTTTCATCCGTTTTCATCGATGTTTAGGCCGTCAAAAAGGCATTTGTTTGGAGTAAAGAAGGAGAATAATAATAATCCTTCGAAATACAATAGGGCCTCGCACCGCCAGTGCTCGGGCCCTAATTAAAGCTGCAAGCAGCGTTGTGGGGGCCAAGCTGACCACGCAAAAGATGAAGCAAATACGACTGATGTTTTGAAGGCTTTAGAGATCTGTTTGTCAGACTGCAACTACACTGCAGACTTGGTAAACACAGCAAACGTTATAACCACTGTAAACTTCAACCACTGCAAACTATGAAAATCATTCAGCTCAATAAAACAAGAAAAGTAGGCTGGTCTAATACTCAACACTCGTGGGCAGCGGATGAGAGCTAAAGTCTTTCCCACACCCGTGTGGCCAGCCCGTTCGTGGAAATTCTGCCACACCTTCTCTTTCAAGGCTGTAGGGAGGACCAGCTGAAAGATGGAGTTTGCGGTGTTGGGGTCCCTCACACACTGATGCAAGACTCCCTCCCTCAGAGTCAGCCTCTATCTCTCCTTGAGGATCTGCCGAGTGTCACGTTGCAGGGCGATCCTTTCTGTTGCACTGGGCGGTTTCCCTGTCTGCAAGGATAACAGCATGTGGCGAATCATGTCATCTTTTTTGCTGGGCGTCCTTCCATTCTCCAGGGGGTTCGGCCCAGCTGCACTTCTTCTAGGTCAACTTGGACAGGAGAGTTAAGCATTTCTGGGCATGGGTTTTCCACCCCGGTGAGAAAAGTCTTCAGGGCCAGGATCTCCTCCTCTTCACCATCCTCTCCTCCATCCACAGGTACACGAGATAGGGCATCAGCATTAACATTGGTTTTGTCAGGCTGGAACTTGATGTTGAAGTGGTAGTTGTAGAGTCTGGCTGCCCACTGTTGCTCCAAGCTTCTCAGGTTCACCTCCTGTAAGTTTGCGAGAATGTTGTTGTCAGTGAACACTACAAAATGGGAGCCTAGAGTGGAATTTCTTGCTGCACCAGCGAAAGACGGCCTACCTTCTGATAGCAATGAAGGTAAACAGGAGTCTGGCCAGTGTTCTTCACTTCTTCACTTGCACCTTCCCATTCAGACAAACTAGACTCCATTGAATCTTCAAAACCTTCCCCTACTCCACAGAAGTCTACACCCACTCACTGCATTTCCTTTACCCACTTTGACTATTTGTACACGGCCATGAACATGGCAAACAATACGCAACCAAGTTCCGTCTGCTGCATTTTACACAAGAGGAGCGCATTACTGTACTATATGTGATTGTCTGTACTGTATGTGCTTGTGTCTATGTAATTGTGTCTATTGTATGTTATGTTCTCTGCTGTACTGTATGTCTGTGATTGTCTACTGTATGTGCTTCCGTCTGATTTTCTCTACTGTATGCAATTGTCTATGTGATTATCTTTACTGTATGAGCTTGTCTATGTGATTGTCTCTACTGTATGTGCTTGTCTGGATAATCGTCTCTACAACAAAACCCATGAATATGATGTACCGTACTGTAAGATGCCTCCCCCACATGGCAAACATTTGTAATACACACATATTACTTACTCTAAACAATAGGCACACGAGTCCCTGGTCTGTGAGCCAAATTTCACAACTTTTAACTGGCAGGAGCGACCTACAATGATTCTGTTGTCTGCCATTGACTTCCACAGCAGCATAATTACAATAATTATAAGAATGCACTTTGGATGAACGGGAATCGAACCCTGAACTCGTTGCTTGCGAGACTGACGCGCTACCCGCTATGCCACGACGGATCTTACAAAGTGCGTCGCAGATTTGAGTGGATAATGTCAGCTTCTGCTTCCTCTTGGTAGAGTGAGTCCTGAGCCCTTAATTAATGTCACCTGGTAGGGTTGCTTCCTCTCGGTAGAGTGAGAGGGGGGGGTGTCTTTGTTTAAATTGGCACACAGCGAAAAGTATACATAGCATAGCTCAACTATTTACTTCTTCAGAATCCAGACAATCACGCGAACATTTCCATGTATAAAATGTCCTTCGGTCTTCAGAAGTGTAGGAGAGGTGAAGAGTTAGAAACAGTTAGAGATTCTAGAGCGAAGAGAGATTTTCTAGAGTGTGGCTCCATTGATTTCAATGGAGGGGGGGGGGGTCATTATTCGAACTGTCACAGAGTGAAAAATATACATCGAAGAGCTTAGCTTTTTTGATTTTATGAATCCCAAGAGTCGTGTGAACGTTTTGATATATAAAATGTGTATGAGCTGTGAGAATTGGAAGAGGGATGGCAGTTTAGAAAATGTGTGACTTTTTCCAAAATGCGCCTTTCAGCACTCTGAAACTGGGGAAATTGTGCAGAAGACAAAAAGTGTTCCTTTCATTCTGCAATCGAACAAATGAAGTAATAATGAAACCATGGGGTGTTTTGAACTCAGCATGAGCCAGGGAATCCATTGTTACCATAATTTTGAAGATTGGACATACAGTTCAAAAGTTACTGGCATAAACGCAACTCCAACTTTGACACGCTGGTGGCGCTAGAGTGCACGAGATGTCAACATGAGGCTTGGTGACAGATGTCATGGGTATGTCCCGAATGAGTGTGCCAAATGTGGTTTTGATAGATTAAAACATTACTGAGATATGACCCCAGTTCCTGTTTTGCAGCTTTTCTGCCAATTTTGATTGGCTGTCACATGCGAACACAATGGATAATCAAAAATCCCTGTACATCCTTTGTAGACATTGGTGTATAGATGACATCCACCGATGTTCATGCAAATTGGTGAAAGTTCCTAGGAGGAGATACATTTTAAGGGTTTTGCACATCATTCAAAATGGCGGAGAAGCCAAGATGGCCACAATGACGTCATAGAGTGCGTTGAATCCGGCTTGAGCCAAGGAATTGAAGGACACCTGAAGTTTGAAAATTGGACTTGCTGAAGAAAAGCTGCATGCATAAATGCACCTCCAACTTTGACACGTTGGTGGCGCTAGAGAGGGTGAGGTGTGGACATGAGACTTGGTGAGGAGGGTCAGGGCACTGTCCCGAATGAGTGTGCCATTTTTCATAACTTTCTACCATAAGCTTCTATGGGCTGCCATAGACTACAATGGCAGAAGAATAAAGAAAGAGAAACGGTACAAACTTAATGGGTGCCTGCGCAGCTGCGCTGCTTGGCCCCCAATAATCCTTCGAAATACAATAGGGCCTCGCACCGCCAGTGCTCGGGCCCTAACTAGTGCTGCGAGCAGCAGTGAGCGGGCCCTCGCACCCCATGCGGGTCGGGGTGTGGCGCCGTTAAAGGGTGTGCTATTTCGGTGTCCAGTACTGACAGAAACTTCCTGTCACCAGTAGGTGGCGCTCTAAGCGTGACTCAATACCGACGCATAGATGTGTTCAGGACAGTACCTTGATGAAGCGTGAGAAATGTTGTGTAAATCGGACAAAGTATGTAGGAGTTATGAGGACTTGTGTAAGCAGTAGGTGGCGCTGTAGGTATGACGCAATACTGACCTACAGATGTGTTCAAGATGCGACCTTCATCAAGCATGAGCAATTTGGAGTAAATCGGATAATGTATGTAGGAGTTATGAGTACTTCCTGTTTCACCAGTAGGTGGCGCTGTAAGTGTAACTCAATACCGACGCATAGATGTGTTCAGAAATTGACCTTCATGAAGCGTCAGCAATTTGGTACAAATCGGATGATGTATGCAGGAGTTATGAGGACTTCCTGTTTCACCAATAGGTGGCGCTATAAGTATGAAGCAATACTGACACATAGATGTGTTCAGGACAGAACCGTCATGAAGCGTGAGATAAATCGGACAAATCGGATAATGTATGGAGGAGTTATGAGGACTTCCTGTTTCACCAATAGGTGGCGCTATAAGTATGACGCAATACTGACACATAGATGTGTTCAGGACAGAACCGTCATGAAGCGTGAGATAAATCGGACAAATCGGATAATGTATGGAGGAGTTATGAGGACTTCCTGTTTCACCAATAGGTGGCGCTATAAGTATGACGCAATACTGACACATAGATGTGTTCAGGACAGAACCGTCATGAAGCGTGAGATATATCGGACAAATTGGATAATGTATGGAGGAGTTATGAGGACTTCCTCTTTCACCAATAGGTGGCGCTATAAGTATGACGCAATACTGACACATAGATGTGTTCAGGACAGAACCGTCATGAAGCGTGAGATATATCGGACAAATTAGATAATGTATGGAGGAGTTATGAGGACTTCGTGTTTTATGGCGAAATGTCAAACTTTGGCGGGGCGCCACGGCAAGGGTGTTTGGTGAAAACTCAATTTTTTTGATAACTTTTGATCACAAAGGTCTTAAGATGAAGCTGACCCGATATGAAGTTGATCAGATGAAATCTGTAGGAGGAGTTCGTCGAAGTACGAGGCATGGAAATGGTCAAAACAAGGACAAAATGGCACATTAAGAGCAAAATGGCGGACTTCCTGTTGCATGTTGGGTATAGCTCCAAGAGACATTTTAGTGTGGCTCGATGAAATACATATGCCCACCGACTTTCGTTCGCCTACATCAAACTGAAAGGTGGGGCTCGCCATTTTAAACTTTCCAGGGGGCGCTCTTGAGCCGTTTTGCCACGCCCATTTCCGTCACCAATGAAATATCCGATTTTCACCGGGACTGATGTATCTGCAAAGTTTCATCCGTTTTCATCGATGTTTAGGCCGCCAAAAAGGCATTTGTTTGGGGAGAAGAAGAAGGAGAAGGAGAAGGAGAATAATAATAATAATCTTTCGAATTTCAATAGGGCCTCGCACCGCCAGTGCTCGGGCCCTAACTAGTGCTGCGAGCAGCAGTGAGCGGGCCCTCGCACCCCACGCGTGTTGGGGTGCTGCGCCGTTAAAGGCTGTGCTATTTCGGTGTGCAGTACTGAGTGAAACTTCCTGTCACCAGTAGGTGGCGCTCTAGGTGTGACTCAATACCGAAGCATAGATGTGTTCAGGACGGTACCTTGATGAAGCGTGAGAAATGTTGAGTAAATCGGATAACGTATGTAGGAGTTATGAGGACTTCCTGTTTCACCAGTAGGTGGCGCTGTAAGTGTGACTCAATACCGACACATAGATGGGTTCAGAAGGCCACCTTCATGAAGCGTCATCAATTTGGTGCAAATCGGATGATGTATGCAGGAGTTATGAGGACTTCCTGTTTCACCAATAGGTGGCGCTATACGTATGACGCAATACTGACACATAGATGTGTTCAGGACAGAACCATCATGAAGCGTGAGATATATCGGACAAATCGGATAATGTATGGAGGAGTTATGGGGACTTCCTGTTTCACCAATAGGTGGCGCTATAAGTATGACGCAATACTGACACATAGATGTGTTCAGGACAGAACCGTCATGAAGCGTGAGATATATCGGACAAATCGGATAATGTATGGAGGAGTTATGAGGACTTCCTGTTTCACCAATAGGTGGCGCTATAAGTATGACGCAATACTGACACATAGATGTGTTCAGGACAGAACCGTCATGAAGCGTGAGATATATCGGACAAATCGGATAATGTGTGGAGGAGTTATGGGGACTTCCTGTTTCACCAATAGGTGGCGCTATAAGTATGACGCAATACTGACACATAGATGTGTTCAGGACAGAACCGTCATGAAGCGTGAGATATATCGGACAAATCGGATAATGTGTGGAGGAGTTATGGGGACTTCCTGTTTCACCAATAGGTGGCGCTATAAGTATGACGCAATACTGACACATAGATGTGTTCAGGACAGAACCGTCATGAAGCGTGAGATATATCGGACAAATTGGATAATGTATGGAGGAGTTATGAGGACTTCCTGTTTCACCAATAGGTGGCGCTATAAGTATGACGCAATACTGACACATAGATGTGTTCAGGACAGAACCGTCATGAAGCGTGAGATATATCGGACAAATTGGATAATGTATGGAGGAGTTATGAGGACTTCCTGTTTCACCAATAGGTGGCGCTATAAGTATGACGCAATACTGACACATAGATGTGTTCAGGACAGAACCGTCATGAAGCGTGAGATATATCGGACAAATTGGATAATGTATGGAGGAGTTATGAGGACTTCCTGTTTCACCAATAGGTGGCGCTATAAGTATGACGCAATACTGACACATAGATGTGTTCAGGACAGAACCGTCATGAAGCGTGAGATATATCGGACAAATTGGATAATGTATGGAGGAGTTATGAGGACTTCGTGTTTTATGGCGAAATGTCAAACTTTGGCAGGGCGCCACGGCAAGGGTGTTTGGTGAAAACTCAATTTTTTTGATAACTTTTGATCACAAAGGTCTTAAGATGAAGCTGACCCGATATGAAGTTGATCGGATGAAATCTGTAGGAGGAGTTCGTCGAAGTACGAGGCATGGAAATGGTCAAAACAAGGACAAAATGGCACATTAAGAGCAAAATGGCGGACTTCCTGTTGCATGTTGGGTATAGCTCCAAGAGACATTTAAGTGTGGCTCGATGAAATACATATGCCCACCGAATTTCGTTAGCCTACATCAAACTGAAAGGTGGGGCTCGCCATTTTAAACTTTCCAGGGGGCGCTCTTGAGCCGTTTTGCCACGCCCATTTCCGTCACCCATGAATTATCAAATTTTTCACCGGGACTGACGTATCTGCAAAGTTTCATCCGTTTTCATCGATGTTCAGGCCGCCTAAAAGGCATTTGTTTGGAGTAAAGGAGAAGAAGGAGAAGGAGAATAATAATCCTTCGAGTTTCAATAGGGCCTCGCACCGCCAGTGCTCGGGCCCTAATAATAATAATAATCCTTCGAGTTTCAATAGGGCCTCGCACCGCCAGTGCTCGGGCCCTAATAATAATCCTTCGAGTTTCAATAGGGCCTCGCACCGCCAGTGCTCGGGCCCTAATAATCCTTCGAAATACAATAGGGCCTCGCACCGCCAGTGCTCGGGCCCTAAATATAGCTGCAAGCAGCAATGTGGGGGCCAAGCAGGACATGCGACCAGCGCATCAAAGACAACAAGCGAAACACGTCATAGCCGCATTCAAAGCTCTACCGCAGTGTTGAAAATCGGGCATACGGTTCAGAATATACGTACTTCCAACTTTGACAGGTTGGTGGTGCTAGAGACTTTGAGGTGTCGACATAGACTTGGTGACAGGGGTCACGGGACCGTCCACGATGAGTGTGCCTAATGTGGTTATGATACATCAAAACCTTACTGAGATTTGACCACACTTCCTGTTTGGCGGCTTGGACGCCAAAATCGATTGGCTGTAGCGAGCGAACACCTTCGACAATCGAAAATCCCTCTAGGAGTTTTGTGGACATTGGTCTAAGGAATGTGTACAGCCAGTTTCATGTAGTTTGGTGAAAATCCTTAGGAGAAGATACATTTTAAGTGTTTTACACAAAATACAAAATGGCGGGAAATCCAATTGGTGGAAAATGACATCATAGGATGCGATGAACTCGGCATGAGCGAGGGATTCCAACGGTACCTCATTTTTCAAAATCGGTTACACAGGTCAAAAGTTGTGTGCATTAACGCACTTCCAACTTTGACATGGTGGTGGCGCTAGAGGGTTTGAGCTGTCGCAATGCCACTTGCTGCCAGAGGTCATGGGACTGTCCCCGAAGAGTGTGCCAAATGTGGCTTTAATACATTAACAATTTGCTGAGATATGACCACACTTCCTGTTTGGCGGCTTAGAGGCCAAATTTGATTGGCTGCAGCGAGCGAACGCAATGGACAATCAGAAATCCCTGTAAGACTTTTGTGGACATCGGTCTACAGATTGTGCCTACCGAGTTTCGTGCAGATTGGAGAAAAAACCTAGGAGGAGATACATTTTGAGAGTTTTTCACAAAATCCAAAATGGCGGGAAATCCAATATGGCGGAAAATGATGTCATGGGGTGCGTTGAACTCGGCTTAAGCCAAGGAATCCAACGGTACCTTGGTTTTGAAAATCGGGCTTACAGGTCAAAAGTTGTGTGCACAAACGCACCTCCAACTTTGACATGTTGGTGGCGCTAGAGGGTTCGAGCTGTGTACATGGGTCTTGGTGAAAAGACTCAGGGGACTGTCATGAATGAGTGTGCCAATTTTCACAACTTTTTACCATATGGTTCTATGGGCTGCCATAGACTCCAATGCCAGAGGAAGATGAATAATAATAATAATAATAATAAATATACCTGCAAGCAGGAATGTGGGGGCCAAGCTGTTTAACTGCAAGCAGACAAGGAATCAGCTAGACTGACGTGGTGACATGTTTGACAAGGGTCAAGGATGGGCCCGAGATTTTCGGAAGTCAGACATGGTTGAACGGGATTCGATCTCTGTACCTGCTGCTTGCAAGGCCGACACGCTAACCACTGTGCTACGCAGGCTGTTGCGAAGATGAACCACCCTAGTCCACAAGGCATGTGAGCCTTCCCTAACCCCATGTGTCTGAGTCCTGAGCACTTAATTAATATCACCTGGTAGGGTTGCTTCCTCTCAGTAGAGTGAGAGGGGGGGTGTCGTTGTTTAAATTGGCACACAGCGAAAAGTATACATAGCATAGCTCAACTATTTACTTCTTCAGAATCCAGACAATCACGCGAACATTTCCATGTATAAAATGTCCTTCGGTCTTCAGATGTGTAGGAGAGGTGAAGAGTTAGAAACAGTTAGAGATTCTAGAGCGAAGAGAGATTTTCTAGAGCGTGGCTCCATTGATTTCAATGGAGGGGGGGGAGTCATTATTCGAACTGTCACAGAGTGAAAAATATACATCAAAGAGCTTAGCTTTTTTTGATTTTATTAATCCCAAGAGTCGTGTGAACGTTTTGATATGTAAAATGTGTATGAGCTGTGAGAATTGGAAGAGGGATGGCAGTTTAGAAAATGTGTGACTTTTTCCAAAATGCGCCTTTCACCACTCTGAAACTGGTGAAATTGTGCAGAAGACAAAAAGTGTTCCTTTCATTCTGCAATCAAACAAATGAAGTAATAATGAAACCATGGGGTGTTTTGAACTCAGCATGAGCCAGGGAATCCATTGCTACCATAATTTTGAAGATTGGACATACAGCTCAAAAGTTACTGGCATAAACGCAACTCCAACTTTGACACGCTGGTGGCGCTAGAGTGCACAAGATGTCAACTTGAGGCTTGGTGACAGATGTCATGGGTATGTCCCGAATGAGTGTGCCAAATGTGGTTTTGATAGATTAAAACATTACTGAGATATGACCCCAGTTCCTGTTTTGCAGCTTTTCTGCCAATTTTGATTGGCTGTCACGTGCGAACGCAATGGATAATCAAAAATCCCTGTACATCCTTTGTAGACATTGGTGTATAGATGACATCCACCGATGTTCATGCAAATTGGTGAAAGTTCCTAGGAGGAGATACATTTTAAGGGTTTTGCACATCATTCAAAATGGCGGAAAAGCCAAGATGGCCACAATGACGTCATAGAGTGCGTTGAATCCGGCTTGAGCCAAGGAATTGAAGGACACCTGAAGTTTGAAAATTGGACTTGCTGAAGAAAAGCTGCATGCATAAATGCACCTCCAACTTTGACACGTTGGTGGCGCTAGAGAGGGTGAGGGGTGGACATGAGACTTGGTGAGGAGGGTCAGGGCACTGTCCCGAATGAGTGGGCCAATTTTCATAACTTTCTACCATAAGCTTCTATGGGCTGCCATAGACTACAATGGCAGAGGAATAAAGAAAGAAAGAAAGAAAGAATAAGAAAAGGTAGAAACTTAGTGGTGGCCTACGCAGCTTCGCTGCTTGGCCCCCAATAAGAAAAGGTACAAGAACAATGGGTGCCTTCGCAGCTTCGCTGCTTGGCCCCCAATAATCCTTCGAAATTCAATAGGGCCTCGCACCGCCAGTGCTCGGGCCCTAATAACTAGGGCTGCGAGCAGCAGTGAGCGGGCCCTCGCACCCCACGCGTGTCGGGGTGTGGCGCCGTTAAAGGGTGTGCTATTTCGGTGTGCAGTACTGAGAGAAACTTTCTGTCACCAGTAGGTGGCACTCTAAGCGTGACTCAATACCGAAGCATAGATGTGTTCAGGACGGTACCTGGATGAAGCGTGAGAAATGTTGAGTAAATTGGATAACGTATGTAGGAGTTATGAGGACTTCCTGTTTCACCAGTAGGTGGCGCTGTAGGTATGACGCAATACTGACTTACAGAAGTGTTCAAGATGTGACCTTCATCAAGCATGAGCAATTTGGAGTAAATCGGATAACATATGTAGAAGTTATGAGTACTTCCTGTTTCACCAGTAGGTGGCGCTGTAAGTGTGACTCAATACCGACGCATAGATGGGTTCAGAAGGTGACCTTCACGAAGCGTCAGCAATTTGGTGCAAATCGGATGATGTATGCAGGAGTTATGAGGACTCCCTGTTTCACCAATAGGTGGCGCTATAAGTTTGACACAATACTGACACATAGATGTGTTCAGGACAGAACCGTCATGAAGCGTGAGATATATCGGACAAATCGGATAATGTATGGAGGAGTTATGAGGACTTCCTATTTCACCAATAGGTGGCGCTATAAGTATGACGCAATACTGACACATAGATGTGTTCAGGACAGAACCGTCATGTAGCGTGAGATATATCGGACAAATCCGATAATGTACGGAGGAGTTATGGGGACTTCCTGTTTCACCAATAGGTGGCGCTATAAGTATGATGCAATACTGACACATAGATGTGTTCAGGACAGAACCGTCATGAAGCGTGAGATATATCGGACGAATTGGATAATGTATGTAGGAGTTATGAGGACTTCCTGTTTCACCAATAGGTGGCGCTATAAGTATGACGCAATACTGACACATAGATGTGTTCAGGACAGAACCGTCATGAAGCGTGAGATATATCGGACAAATTGGATAATGTATGGAGGAGTTATGAGGACTTCCTGTTTCACCAATAGGTGGCGCTATAAGTATGACGCAATACTGACACATAGATGTGTTCAGGACAGAACCGTCATGAAGCGTGAGATATATCGGACAAATTGGATAATGTATGTAGGAGTTATGAGGACTTCGTGTTTTATGGCGAAATGTCAAACTTTGGCGGGGCGCCACGGCAAGGGTGTTTGGTGAAAACTCAATTTTTTTGATAATTTTTGATCACAAAGGTCTTAAGATGAAACTGACCCGATATGAAGTTGATCGGATGAAATCTGTAGGAGGAGTTCGTCGAAGTACGAGGCATGGAAATGGTCAAAACAAGGACAAAATGGCACATTAAGAGCAAAATGGCGGACTTCCTGTTGCATGTTGGGTATAGCTCCAAGAGACATTTAAGTGTGGCTCAATGAAATACATATGCCCACCGAATTTCGTTCGCCTACATCAAACTGAAAGGTGGGGCTCGCCATTTTAAACTTTCCAGTGGGCGCTCTTGAGCCGTTTTGCCACGCCCATTTCCGTCACCAATGAAATATCCGATTTTCACCGGGACTGATGTATCTGCAAAGTTTCATCCGTTTTCATCGATGTTTAGGCCGCCAAAAAGGCATTTGTTTGGGGAGAAGAAGGAGAATAATAATCCTTCGAGTTTCAATAGGGCCTCGCACCGCCAGTGCTCGGGCCCTAATAATCCTTCGAGTTTCAATAGGGCCTCGCACCGCCAGTGCTCGGGCCCTAATAAGAAAAACTGTAAAAATATATATCTACATTTAACATTCATGGATTACCCAAAACATTTTATCCTGGACAGTCATCGATCACAGTGTCTTTAGGTTCACCCTCCAAAACGTGTTTCTATCAAACCCAGAATCAAAGGATTTGAATACTCAAGGATGACTCTGTGTGTGAATTAGCTCATGCCTGGTTAGAATTGAGAGTTCTAGCTGCTGTTGTATGTGTGCTTGTATTTTCTGTGTATTTGTTGGAAAGGGGTTTATTGATGATTGGCCTACACTGCATGTCAGTGTGGTTGTGCTGGTGACTGTTTGTCATCCATGGCAGAAGAGTTCACAGTGCAGTGGGACTCAGAGCTGTCATTATTGCTAAAGTCTGGAACCTTGTGAGACCATCCTGGTCCCTGGAGAGAAACAGACTGTGAGCTTGTGGGGTCAGGATGGTCTCTTGAGGTTATAGGTCACAGCTTCCTTGTCTGTTTTGGTGTGTTTGTGTCTTTAAGTGTTTCAGACGAAGGGAAGGAGGAATGTGAGTTAAGTTGGGCTACAAGGTGAAGAAGCCTCCCCCCTTGGCTCTCCTGACTTGGGGAGAGGGTCTGTCCTTTCCATAGGTCATGAACTAGATAGGGAAGCATGTGTGTGTGTGTGTATGTGTGTGTGTGTGTAGTTGGGGGTGATTATGTAGGGTAGTGAAGTGTAAAGTTGTCACTAATATGACTTGATCATTTATTGTCTCCACAGTCTCTCTCTCTGTACCCAGACTTGGGTCTGATTCCCACAGGCGTCTTTTTAGAATGTCTCTGCTTGTCCTTGGGTTTACGTCTGACCTGGTCCAAAGTCAATTCATGTTTATTCATGTTGAAAGACAAAGACAGAGAGAGAGAGAGGGGGGGAGAGAGGGTGATTTGGGCATGTTTATGTGTGTAGAACCTGGGAAGTGTGTGTGAGAGAAAGATGTGTGTGTGTGTGTGTGTGTGTCAGTGTTAATTTTGACAGCAAATTATGATTTTGTTTTAGTCATAGTCTTTTGACTAAAATGCCATTTAGTTTTAGTCATATTTTAGTCATCTGACTTGTTTTAGTTTTAGTCTAGTTTTAGTTGACTAAATATCATTACGATTTTAGTTGACAAAATCTACCATAGATTTAGACAACTCAAATTTAACAGGCTTAGTTCAATCAATCAATCAAGTTGGATTCATATAGCGCCCTTCATGAAACCCAGAGCGCTTTACAGAGTCCAGTATTCATTCAGACACAGTCATACCGGTGGTGGTCAGATACATCTGTAGCCACAGCTGCCCTGGGGCAGACTGACAGAAGCGTGGCTGCTTCTGTCAGACAGTTTCATAATGAAGCATTCCTCTCCCCCAGTCTGATGCTAACTGTGTTTGTGCCTGATATAACAAGCTATAACATTATCATGTCAGCACTAGTTGGCTAGTCAGGCTAGCTAACATCAGGCACAGGCTAGCTAACGTCACCGGAGGAGAGGGGCTATGGCGGCGCCAGGTAGCTAACTGTTCGTGTCTTATCCATCTAGCTACAGTATAACATTAGACAGTAGCAGTAGTTGCTTAGCTAGCTTACCCAGACTAGCTAACGCTAGATACCCCCGCCAGCCGCCACAAGCATAGCCCCACTTGTTGCTAGCTAACCTGTGCCTAACATTAGCTAGCCACTAACGTTAGCGTTGCAATGATCAGACACTTCAGTTCTCCCCCGCCACAAACCTACGTGAAACACTGGTTTCTTTTAGTTTGTATTGTATTTGAAGTATTTCAGAAACACACCAGCTTGGGTTTAGCTAATACAGTAACGTTAGCCGGGGGTGGGGGGGTGCTTACCTTCTCGTGAATTTCGGGATGACTGCTCTCCAAATGTCGCTTTAAGTTTGTTGTATTTTTGCCAGTAATTTCCACCCCACACGGTTTACAAATGGTTTTGTTTTCCTTTGCATCAAATATGAAGTTTATCCAGATGTCTGCTCTCCTCTTTCTCCCCGTGTGTGCGAACGTTGACAAAGACATTTCTGAACTGTGGTCATTTACTGAACAGTTCAGGCGCAGCAGTCGTATGCTGTTAGTTGACTTCCAGCCGGCCGGTGTAGCAACGGTACTATTCAAATGTAGGCTAAATACACACAGGATACCTGTAGGTTGCATCCAACTCGTTCTATTAATACATCCATGATCCAACTGCGCATGCGCACATCCCGAACCTCGACATTCTGATTTGAAATTTTCCCATACGTC